>NW_027316056.1:43245531-43333090 GCF_026437365.1 Eucyclogobius newberryi
GTCTTTAATTCTCCTTGTTGTTGTTGTTGTTGTTGTTGTTGTTGTTTTATGGCGGTTGGCATCCAAGTGTTGCATTACCGCCAGACTTTATTCCTCAGACTTTGTCGTAGTCCTCAGACTCTGTCGTAGTCCGTAAAAGTACTCCTTCCATTGCTTTGGTGTTACAAAGCCCATGAGGTCATGATATGTCTTTGTGACTAGAATAGTTGTTGTTGTTTCAGGGAGGGAGAGGAAGATGAAGAGGAGTCTCCCTGGAATAAAGCCGGTTGTTGTTGTTGTTGTTGTTGTTGTTGTTGTTGTTGTTTTATGGCGGTTGGCATCCAAGTGTTGCATTACCGCCAGACTTTATTCCTCAGACTTGGTCTCTGAAACAACAACAACTATTCTAGTCACAAAGACATATCATGACCTCATGGGCTTTGTAACACCAAAGCAATGGAAGGAGTACTTTTACGGACTACGACAGAGTCTGAGGACTACGAGGCACTGGAAGAAGAACTTTTAGGACTACGACAAAGTCTAAGGAATAAAGTCTGGCGGTAATGCAACACTCGGATGTCAACCGCCATAAAACAACAACAACAACAACAACCGGCTTTATTCCAGGGAGACTCTTCTTCATCTTCCTCTCCTTCTTTGACGTTCGGTGCTTCCACCGTACAGCTTTATTCTTCAGGCTTCATTCCATAGGCTTTAATATTTCCACTGATGTCGCTGCTTGGTAGCCGTGCGTCTACGAGACTGGGCGAGGACAGGAGACCACCCCCACCCCCATCTCGTCACTCTGATCACTCTGACTCCCCACAAGCAGACCCCCATCACTCCGACTCCCATTTAGCGCCTTTAGCCTGTTTTCTATATCTGCCCAATCAAGCTCCTTTGTCTCCCTGCAGCTTTA
The DNA here is from genome assembly GCF_026437365.1 of Eucyclogobius newberryi. Taxonomy (NCBI): domain Eukaryota; kingdom Metazoa; phylum Chordata; class Actinopteri; order Gobiiformes; family Gobiidae; genus Eucyclogobius; species Eucyclogobius newberryi. The sequence goes on from NW_027316056.1 coordinate 43,246,430, forward strand.
GCAATGATCCTGATCCTTTCAGTTCTGCTTTGAGTCTGAGCAGCACAGTTTACAACATCCACCATAAAGAGTACAAAATCCTCTCTATCCACAACCAGGGTATTCTCATTAATTCTGGAACCTGCACACTTGGGACCTCCACTCTTGAAACCTTCACACTTCTTGGGAGCCACGCTGGCCTTTCTCATTTCGCCCTGGCTGGGAGCAGCGCTGGCTCCCCTCTCTGTATTTACTCTAACCTCGTTACTTGAAACTTTCTTGACTGCATCTGCATAGGATATACCTTGAGAGACCTTTATTTTCTGCACCTCAGCAGCTCTTTTGCTAAACCTGCATCCCCCGAAGGCAGAGCTATGTTCTTCACAGTTACAGCACTTCAGTTTTGCACCCACGTCACACTTCCCATACTCATGATCTCCTGCACATTTACCACACCTTTGCCTCCCTCTACAGACCGCTGCAATATGCCCAAAGCGCTGGCACTTAAAGCAACGCAGGGGCGGCGGAACATATGGCCTGACGCTATAGCACATGTACCCAATGAACACCTTACTAGGCAGGCACCTCCCTTCAAGTGTTACCATTACCGACAAGCTGTCACATCTTACCCCAGACCGGGTCACCTTCAACCGCCTAGCGTCCACCACCGTAACTCCAGTCAAATTCTCCTTAACTTCATCCACAGACGTCGCCGTAGGGACACCTACGATAACTCCTCTGACCGTGTTTCTTTCAGCATCAGACACAAGAATGTCCTTTCCACCCAGACGTTTAGTTCCAATCGCCTTCCGTTGCTGAGCCACGTCCTTGCACACGACCAGCAGCGAGCCATCTCTAAGGACACTCGCACTCTTGATCACTCCCACAGCTACAGTTAGGCTCTTTGACAATGCCACTGAATTCCACTCCTTAAAGGATGCACTATCCTGTGCAAGCTTTATGATCACCTTACAGTCTCTGCTCTCACCCCGGATATCAATAGCTTCAGCCTCATCCTGCTGCTCATTCCCAGAACCCTCGGACGAGCTAAGGGACTTTTTACGTTTCCGGGCACGTGCAGGCAGAAAAGGCTGCTCCTCCACGCCGTCCAGAACGTCTTCCATCCCCGATCCACTCTCCTCCGCCATCTCCCGTCTGTATTCTCCTTTTTGTTCTGCCACAAACATCCATCGCATTCCACTTTGTAGATGTCATGGAATGAGACATAAACCAATGCTATTCCTTAACACACAGAGAACACAATTCAACTTAGAATATGAAACGACACAGAAACGTCAGACTTTTGTGTAGCATTCATGGGAGAAACCGCCGGGCCGGGTCACCCAGGCTGTTGTAAGTAGCCTGGTGACCCTCCTTGGTCTCACGACATTTTTTCTCTTGCAGGTTGGTTTTATTACAAATTATGAAATAGGCGGGTCACATTCTCATTGGTCAGTTTCACATCAAGGCACTTGTCTTTTACAACAGTCGGTATTTTCCCTTAGAGATAAAGCATGGGTAATGTTTACCTAACTCCCCTGGGGTGCTACACCTCTCCCTGGGGTGCTACACCCCCTCCCTGGGGTGCTACACCTCTCCCCGGGGTGCTACACCCCTCCCTAGGATAAACATTCCTCTGCACCATCTTTACGACACCTTCAGTTCACATGCTGTTCTTCTCTTAGACTAATGATGCAGATAAAATATCACTATTATACAGATAAAATACATCACAGAAATATAATCATATATTTACATTTTATCACAGTAGACCACGTGTGGCACCTGAGGCCCGATTTGAGGCCCGGTCCCAGTGCTTCTTCATGTGCTTGCGCAGGGAGCCCCTGTCGGTGTAGGCCTTGGAGCAGAGTGAACAGCTGAAAGGTTTGCACCCTGAGTGCAGGGCGATGTGAGCGCGCAGCAGGGGTTTCTTTGTGGCAGAGTGGGCAGCAGTGCGGCCTCTCGCCCGGGTGAATGCGCACGTGCTTCTGCAGACTGCCTTTGGAGATGAAGTGGTTCTGACAGACTGATCAGCTGAAAGGTTTCTCTCCGGAGTGAACGTGAATGTGAGCCTTCAGGTTAAAACTCTCACAAAATATTTCTTTTTAGTAAAATCCTTGACAAATCCGGTTTGGATTTGAACATGTCAACGGGATTCTGGCGCTGGAAACAGCTGGAGACAGAATGGACACGTGTGAAAGAGCTCGAGCATCTGAAGCTTCGCTTCATTGCCACCATCTGTTTTCAGAGCTGTCAGTGTGCTTCTCACTATCTGAGTGGAACTGTGTGAGTGGATCTGAGCTGCAGCCTGCTTCTGTCACATTAGTTTCCTCTCTGTTCTCCTCAGTTGCTCTTTGATGAAGCACAGAGGACTTGTCTTCGTCCTCTTCACTTTTCACACTGACAGAGAGCTCTTGCAGCTGGTCCTCTGGCTCCTCTTTTGCGTCGATCGGCTCCACACTAGAGAAAGAAAAGCATTTCAACTTCACATTTCAGTTTTCCATCCATAACTGTTCATGTTAATGTTCGAGCTCATAATGACACACTTCATTTAAACACTTCCTTTAAATTGGAAACTGTAGGAAATCTATGGGTTTTTTCTGTTCAAATGTCGTGAGAAAGTGGAACAATGAACGACTGAAAGAGCCACAAAAGTCACTCTGTGAAAAGCCTGAAATATGAAGCTCCACCCTCTTCTTCTCCGGGGGCGGGGTCACGGGGGCAGCAGTCTAAGCAGGGACTGCCAGACTTCCCTCTCCCCAGACACTTCCTCCAGCTCCTCCGGGGGGATCCCGAGGCGTTCCCAGGCCAGAGAGAGACATGGTCCCTCCAGCGTGTCCTGGGTCGTCCCCGGGGCCTCTTCTCGGAGCAGCGGCTCTACTCCGAGCTCCTCCCGTGTGACTGAGCTCCTCCCCCTGTCTCTAAGGGAGTGTCCAGCCGCCCGGCGGAGGAAACTCAACCGCTTGTATCCTCGATCTTGTCCTTTGGGTCATTAAAGCTCATGACCATAGGTGAGGTCAGAACGTAGCGTGAGCTTTACATATTCATAAGTTATATTACAAGTCTCGTCTTTGTTCGTAATATTACATTAAAATATTAATATAAATTGACTGTGTTTGATCAGTAAACCAGGCCCCTATATTTCACATAGACATAACAAACAAGGGGTTGTTCTAGTTAGCTCTGTGGCTAATGCTAACCACACAGGGGTCCTGGAGGTGGGGTCACGAGGTCACGTGGGGGCCCTCACATCTGCCTGATCAGAAACACAATCATTTATTTTATTCTTCCAAATATCAAGTCATATTCTAATCATATTTATGAATGACATCATCATCAGCCAGTGACGAGGGAAATGAGACTATTTAAATACAAAATAAAGGTGTGACAGTAAGAAGGAAGATCCTCCTCATCGCTCCTGTAGATGGCGCTGGAGCTTAAGGGTTAAATACATTTTATAAAATAATTGAATAAACATCTGTATTTTAACAATATTAATTGTCTGATATTAAATATAGTCCAGTGATAATCCCTGCAGCAGTTCAGACCTTTACGTCCTGTAAAGTGTTTGTCTCAGAGCTAAAGGCTAACGCACGTTAGCTTCAATATAAAAACACACAAACTGAATCATGTAAAAGCATTAAGATTATTATTATTATTATTATCTCATAAACGTAAAGCCAATGGGAGGAGTCACATGGAAACTGACGTCACAGCATGTCACAGTCACAACATGGAGCAGGTTTGTTACTGTAGGTTACCATGGCGACGATTTCAGGTTTTATTACAGGAACATGTCAGTCTGTTATAATAAAGTTAGAGAGGTTTCTCTGTTGCCATGGCAGCTGTGGCGGCCATCTTGTGACTGTAATAATGTTTATGTGTAATGTGTAATAACAAGCGAGTGTTTAAGTCACATCTAGTTACATTTGTGTCTAATAATGACTTAAAAACATTAAACACTGGTCACAAAGTCACAAAGTCATTACAATAAAACGACCATAAAACACACGTTTGTAGAAGAACGCAACATGAGCTGGTTACCATGGCGACCAGCGCTCCAGACTGTAGAGCCCGCTGTCGATCCAACCCGGAAGTCACGTGCTCTCTCCAAAAGCACAACATTGCGCGTGTCTCTGTGTGATTAGCTCTGGAGCTAAAGAAGCTAATGGAGCTAACAGAGCTACTGAAGCTCAGTGTGAGACAAACAGCCCCGGGGACAGAGCCGTGAGACATGGCAGAAGTGAAGCTGAAGGAGGAGACGGAGCTGTGGGAGCCCCGGGGCCCCTGTGGCTCCTGGGGCCGCGGGGTGGCGCTGTAAACACGGGGCCCTTAGACTCTGCAGGGAAAAGGTTTGTTCTGTTTGGACCTTGTTAAATGTGAATGATTTATTACAAAGACTGACCAGGACAGAAGTGTCCACGGGACAAAGTAAGACCGTGGTTCAGGGTTCAGGGTTTAGACGTTCAGGGTTTAGATGTTCAGGGTTTAGATGTTCAGGGGTTCAGGGTTTAGATGTTCAGGGTTTAGAGGTTCAGGGTTTAGGGGTTCAGGGTTTAGAGGTTCAGGGTTTAGATGTTCAGGGTTTAGAGGTTCAGGGTTTAGATGTTCAGGGTTTAGATGTTCAGGGGTTCAGGGTTTATGGGTTCAGGGTTTAGATGTTCAGGGTTTAGATGTTCAGGGGTTCAGGGTTTATGGGTTCAGGGTTTAGATGTTCAGGGTTTAGATGTTCAGGGGTTCAGGGTTTATGGGTTCAGGGTTTAGATGTTCAGGGTTTAGATGTTCAGGGGTTCAGGGTTTATGGGTTCAGGGTTTAGATGTTCAGGGTTTAGATGTTCAGGGTTTAGAGGTTCAGGGTTTAGATGTTCAGGGTTTAGGGGTTCAGGGTTTAGATGTTCAGGGTTTAGGGGTTCAGGGTTTAGAGGTTCAGGGTTTAGATGTTCAGGGTTTAGATGTTCAGGGTTTAGAGGTTCAGGGTTTAGAGGTTCAGGGTTTAGATGTTCAGGGTTTAGGGGTTCAGGGTTTAGATGTTCAGGGTTTAGATGTTCAGGGTTTAGATGTTCAGGGTTTAGATGTTCAGGGTTTAGAGGTTCAGGGTTTAGAGGTTCAGGGTTTAGAGGTTCAGGGTTTAGATGTTCAGGGTTTAGGGGTTCAGGGTTTAGATGTTCAGGGTTTAAAGGTTCAGGGTTTAGATGTTCAGGGTTTAGAGGTTCAGGGTTTAGATGTTCAGGGTTTAGGGGTTCAGGGTTTAGATGTTCAGGGTTTAAAGGTTCAGGGTTTAGATGTTCAGGGTTTAGATGTTCAGGGTTTGGATGTTCAGGGTTTAGATGTTCAGGGTTTAGATGTTCAGGGGTGGGCCGTTTGTCTTTATAATCCGGCCTGCAAACATGCCAAGTAATATTTAAAAAAATAATATTTTATTTTCTGCCCTCAGGCTTCTGTCTGCACTTGTGTCCTTGATAAATATGAGGTGAAATGAATTAAATCATAGACTCAAAAGCTTTTATCTGACAGAAAAGTGATATTTAATTTTTTAGATTTTATTTTTTTCACAACAATGATCCGCCTCCGCTACAGGCCTGGATTCCAATATGGCCCTTGGAGGAACACCCCTGATTCAGAGGTTCAGGGTTTAGAGGTTCAGGGGTTCAGGGTTCACAGGTTCAGGGGTTCAGAAGTTCAGGGTTTACAGGTTCAGGGTTTAGGGGTTCAGAGTTCAGAGGTTCAGGGTTTAGGGGTTCAGGGTTTAGGGGTTCAGGGTTTAGGGGTTCAGGGTTCACAGGTTCAGGGTTTACAGGTTCAGGGTTTAGGGGTTCAGAGGTTCAGGGTTTAAGGGTTCACAGGTTCAGGGTTCACAGGTTCAGGGTTTACAGGTTCAGGGTTTATGGGTTTAGGGTTCACAGGTTCAGGGTTCAGGTCTGCTTTGCTTTCAGCTCCAGGTGTTTCTCTCTCAGGTGAAGCAGCAGCTGCAGGATCTGGTCTGACGTGATGGAAAACGAGGAGCACAAAGGTACAACCCGTTTCATCTGCAGGAGTGAGTGTTGACCTGGTGCATTCTGGGTAGGTTAGGGTTAGGGTTCCACTCCCCCTGACCCCTGCTCTTCTTTAGCAGAGGCTTTATGACATCAGTTTTCAAAGACATTGGGAATGTTCCAGATTGAAGCTTTAACTATGTGAGTGATGCTAACACAGACTTTATAAATCTGGAGGTAACACATGGAGCAGCAGTAGATGAACTCAGACTGTGATGATCTCATGGACAGTTTTGTCAGTTACAGGTGCAAAGTGAGTCCGCTCTAAGTGTCCAGGTGGTGGGCCTGGGGGCGGGGCATTCTCAAGTCTTTTGTCAACTTCTCATTAAAAAACCCATGTTTGATATTATCTGTTCTCTTAAAGATTCTCTCCTTCCTCCTTCAGATAAACCAGAGGAGTGTGACCCAGAGGCGTGTGACCCAGAGGCGTGTGACCCAGAGGAGTGTGACCCAGAGGCGTGTGAGCCAGAGGCGTGTGAGCCAGAGGCGTGTGACCCAGAGGCGTGTGACCCAGAGGCGTGTGACCCAGAGGCGTGTGACCCAGAGGCGTGTGACCCAGAGGAGTGTGACCCAGAGGCGTGTGACCCAGAGGAGTGTGACCCAGAGGCGTGTGACCCAGAGGCGTGTGACCCAGAGGCGTGTGACCCAGAGGCGTGTGACCCAGAGGAGTGTGACCCAGAGGCGTGTCACCCAGAGGAGTGTGACCCAGAGGAGTGTGACCCAGAGGAGTGTGACCCAGAGGAGTGTGACCCAGAGGCGTGTGACCCAGAGGAGTGTCACCCAGAGGCGTGTGACCCAGAGGAGTGTGACCCAGAGGAGTGTGACCCAGAGGCGTGTGACCCAGAGGCGTGTGACCCAGAGGCGTGTGACCCAGAGGCGTGTGACCCAGAGGCGTGTGACCCAGAGGAGTGTGACCCAGAGGCGTGTGACCCAGAGGAGTGTGACCCAGAGGCCGGCTGCAGCTCAGATCTGCTCTCACGGTTCCACTCGGAGCAGGACCAGACCGAGGACTGGCCCCTGCCCTGGGACCACGCGTCGTCCAGTGTCAGACCTGGCCCAGACTCTTCTGATGCTGCCGGGAAAGACAAACCCTTCAGGTGCTCAGAGTGCGGAAAACGGTTCCGCTTTAACTCTGCTCTGAAGAAGCACGTCCTGGTCCACACGGGAGAGAAGCCGCACAAATGCTCCCAGTGCGGAAAAGCCTTCCAGTTCATCTCCGACCTGAGGAAGCACGTCCTGATTCACTCGGGGCAGAGGCCTTACAGGTGCTCAGTCTGCGACAAGGGTTTTGTGGACGTGAGTAACTTCAGACGCCACGAGAGGATCCACACGGGAGAGAAGCCCTTCAGCTGTCCGTTCTGCGACAAAGAGTTCACGGACAAAGGCAACGTGAAGAAGCACATGAGGGTCCACACGGGCGAGAAGCCTTTCAGGTGTTCAGTCTGCGACAAGCGCTTCTCATTCCTCGCCTCGTACAAGCGCCACTTGAGAATCCACCAGGCCCTGGGGACCCGGGCCCCGGGAAACCAGGCCCCGGGAAACCAGGCCCCGGGAAACCAGGCCCTTGTCCAGATCCTGGTTCAGGCCCCGGTCTTGGCCCCGGTCTTGGTTCGGGCCCCGCTCCAGGCCCCGCTCCAGGCCCCGCTCCAGGCCCCGCTCCAGGCCCCGCTCCAGGCCCCGCTCCAGGCCCCGGTGTTATGAATGAGCGCAGAGGATTCATTGTTTTCCAAAGACAAAAACAGACAAACTGAGAAAACAAAGACACAAATAAAAGATTCTTTTGAAACTTCTTTTATGAATAAATATCATTAATACAAAGCCAAACGAAACATGTTTTAGTTTGTGTCTTTAGGCTCAACACACTAATGTTACAAACCAGATCTGGGGAAGGGCGATCGAGGGCCAGAGGAAGTGCCCACCTGCTCAGAGGGCCTGTGGGTCATGGGTTCTAAACAAAGTTAAAACAGACAAAACAGGACAAAAGGGAAACGAAACAAAGAAGGAAAAAGAAGGCATGAAGTCTCTGTCCCATATGTCTCTGTCCCATATGTCTCTGTCCCATATGTGTCTGTCCCTTATGTTCTGTCCCTTATGTATCTGCCCCTTATGAATCTGCCCCTTATGTATCTGCCCCTTATGTGTCTGCCCCTTATGTGTCTGCCCCTTATGTGTCTGTCCTTTATGTCTGTCTCTTATGTGTCTGTCCCTTATGTGTCTGCCCCTTATGTGTCTGCCCCTTACGTGTCTGTCCCTTATGTGTTTATCCCTTATGTGTCTGTCCCTTATGTGTCTGTCCCATATGTGTCTGTCCCTTATGTGTCTGCCCCTTATGTGTCTGCCCCTTATGTGTCTGCCCCTTATGTGTCTGTCCCTTACGTGTCTGTCCCTTAAGTGTCTGTCCCATATGTGTCTATCCCGTATGTGTCTGCCCCTTGTGTGTCTGCCCCTTGTGTGTCTGCCCCTTGTGTGTCTACCCCTTATGTGTCTGCCCCTTATGTGTCTGCCCCTTATGTGTCTATCCCTAATGTGTCTATCCCTTATGTTTCTGTCCCTTATGTATCGGCCCCTTATGTGTCTATCCCTTATGTCTCTGCCCCTTATGTCTCTGCCCCTTATGTGTCTGCCCCTTATGTGTCTGCCCCTTATGTGTCTGTCCCTTATGTGTCTGCCCCTTACGTGTCTGTCCCTTACGTGTCTGTCCCTTACGTGTCTGTCCCTTATGTGTCTGTCCCATATGTGTCTATCCCTTATGTGTCTGCCCCTTGTGTGTCTATCCCTTATGTCTCTGCCCCCTGTGTGTCTGCCCCCTATGTGTCTGCCCCTTATGTGTCTATCCCTAATGTGTCTATCCCTTATGTGTCTGTCCCTTATGTATCGGCCCCTTATGTGTCTATCCCTTATGTCTCTGCCCCTTATGTGTCTGCCCCTTATGTGTCTGCCCCTTATGTGTCTATCCCTTGTGTCTATCCCTTATGTGTCTATCCCTTATGTGTCTGTTCCTTATGTATCTGCCCCTTATGTGTCTATCCCTTATGTGTCTATCCCTTATGTGTCTGTCCCTTATGTATCTGCCGCTTATGTATCTGCCCCTTACGTGTCTGCCCCTTATGTGTCTATCCCTTATGTCTCTGCCCCTTATGTGTCTGTCCCTTATGTCTCTGTCCCTTATGTGTCTGCCCCTTATGTGTCTGTCCCTTATGTGTCTGTCCCTTACGTGTCTGTCCCTTATGTGTCTGTCCCATATGTGTCTATCCCTTATGTGTCTGCCCCTTGTGTGTCTATCCCTTATGTCTCTGCCCCCTGTGTGTCTGCCCCCTGTGTGTCTGTCCCATATGTGTCTGTCGCTATGTGTCTGTCCCTTATGTGTCTGCCCCTTATGTGTCTGTCCCTTATATGTCTGTCCATTACGTGTCTGTCCCTTACGTGTCTGTCCCATATGTGTCTATCCCTTGTGTGTCTGCCCCTTGTGTGTCTGCCCCTTGTGTGTCTGCCCCTTGTGTGTCTGCCCCTTGTGTGTCTGCCCCTTATTTGTCTGCCCCTTATTTGTCTGCCCCTTATGTGTCTATCCCTAATGTGTCTATCCCTTATGTGTCTGTCCCTTATGTATCGGCCCCTTATGTGTCTATCCCTTATGTCTCTGCCCCTTATGTCTCTGCCCCTTATGTGTCTGCCCCTTATGTGTCTGTCCCTTATGTCTCTGTCCCTTATGTGTCTGTCCCTTATGTGTCTGCCCCTTATGTGTCTGCCCCTTACGTGTCTGTCCCTTACGTGTCTGTCCCTTACGTGTCTGTCCCATATGTGTCTATCCCTATGTGTCTGCCCCTTGTGTGTCTATCCCTTATGTCTCTGCCCCCTGTGTGTCTGCCCCCTGTGTGTCTGCCCCTTATGTGTCTGCCCCTTATGTGTCTATCCCTAATGTGTCTATCCCTATGTGTCTGTCCCTTATGTATCGGCCCCTTATGTGTCTATCCCTTATGTCTCTGCCCCTTATGTGTCTGCCCCTTATGTGTCTATCCCTTATGTGTCTATCCCTTATGTGTCTATCCCTTATGTGTCTGTTCCTTATGTATCTGCCCCTTATGTGTCTATCCCTTATGTGTCTATCCCTTATGTGTCTGTCCCTTATGTATCTGCCCCTTACGTGTCTGCCCCTTACGTGTCTGCCCCTTATGTGTCTGTCCTTTATGTGTCTGTCCCTTATGTGTCTGTCCCTTATGTTTCTGCCCCTTATGTGTCTGCCCCTTATGTGTCTATCCCTTATGTGTCTATCCCTTATGTGTCTGTTCCTTATGTATCTGCCCCTTATGTGTCTATCCCTTATGTGTCTATCCCTTATGTGTCTGTCCCTTATGTATCTGCCGCTTATGTATCTGCCCCTTACGTGTCTGCCCCTTATGTGTCTGTCCTTTATGTGTCTGTCCTTTATGTGTCTGTCCCTTATTTGTCTGTCCCTTATGTTTCTGCACCTTATGTGTCTGCCCCTTATGTGTCTATCCCTTATTTGTCTGTCCCATATGTGTCTGTCCCTTTTGTGTCTGTCCCTCATGTGTCTGCCCCTCATGTGTCTGTCCCTCATGTGTCTGTCCCTCATGTGTCTGTCCCTTATGTGTCTGCCCCTTATGTGTCTGTCCCTTATGTGTCTGCCCCTTATGTGTCTGCCCCTTATGTGTCTGTCCCTTATGTGTCTGTCCCATATGTGTCTGCCCCTTGTGTCTGCCCCTTGTGTGTCTGCCCCTTATGTGTCTATCCCTTATGTGTCTATCCCTAATGTGTCTATCCCTTATGTGTCTGTCCCTTATGTATTGGCCCCTTATGTGTCTATCCCTTATGTCTCTGCCCCTTATGTCTCTGCCCCTTATGTGTCTGCCCCTTATGTGTCTGTCCCTTATGTCTCTGTCCCTTATGTGTCTGCCCCTTATGTGTCTGTCCCATATGTGTCTATCCCTTATGTGTCTGCCCCTTGTGTGTCTATCCCTTATGTCTCTGCCCCCTGTGTGTCTGCCCCCTGTGTGTCTGCCCCTTATGTGTCTGCCCCTTATGTGTCTGCCCCTTATGTGTCTGCCCCTTATGTGTCTGTCCCTTATGTATCGGCCCCTTATGTGTCTATCCCTTATGTCTCTGCCCCTTATGTGTCTGCCCCTTATGTGTCCATCCCTTATGTGTCTGCCCCTTGTGTGTCTGTCCCTTGTGTGTCTATCCATTATGTGTCTGTCCCTTATGTATCTGCCCCTTATGTGTCTATCCCTTATGTGTCTGCCCCTTATCTTTCTATCCATTATGTGTCTGTCCCTTATGTATCTGCCCCTTATGTGTCTATCCCTTATGTCTCTATCCCTTATGTCTCTGCCCCTTATGTGTCTATCCCTTATGTGTCTGTCCCTTATGTGTCTATCCCTTATTTGTCTGTCCCTTATGTGTCTGCCCCTTATGTGTCTATCCCTTATGTGTCTGTCCCTTATGTGTCTGTCCCATATGTGTCTGTCCCATATGTGTCTGTCCCATATGTGTCTGTCCCATATGTGTCTGTCCCTTATGTCTCTGTCCCTTGTGTGTCTGTCCCTTGTGTGTCTGTCCCTTATGTGTCTGTCCCTTATGTGTCTATCCCTTATGTGTCTATCCCTTATGTGTCGGCCCCTTGTGTGTCTGTCCCTTATGTGTCTGTCCCTTATGTGTCTGTCCCATATGTGTCTGTCCCTTACGTGTCTATCCCTTGTGTGTCTGCCCCTTATGTGTCTGTCCCTTATGTGTCTGCCCCTTATGTGTCCGTCCCATATGTGTCTGTCCCATATGTTTCTGTCCCTTATGTCTCTGTCCCCTGTGTGTCTGTCCCTCATGTGTCTGTCCCATATGTGTCCGTCCCTTATGTGTCTGCCCCTTGTGTGTCTGTCCCTTGTGTGTCTATCCATTATGTGTCTGTCCCTTATGTATCTGCCCCTTATGTGTCTATCCCTTATGTGTCTGCCCCTTATGTTTCTATCCATTATGTGTCTGTCCCTTATGTATCTGCCCCTTATGTGTCTATCCCTTATGTCTCTATCCCTTATGTCTCTGCCCCTTATATGTCTATCCCTTATGTGTCTATCCCTTATGTGTCTGTCCCTTATGTGTCTATCCCTTATGTGTCTGTCCCTTATGTGTCTGCCCCTTATGTGTCTATCCCTTATGTGTCTGTCCCTTATGTGTCTGTCCCTTATGTGTCTGTCCCATATGTGTCTGTCCCATATGTGTCTGTCCCTTATGTGTCTGCCCCTTATGTGTCTGCCCCTTATATGTCTATCCCTTATGTGTCTATCCCTTATGTGTCTGTCCCATATGTGTCTGTCCCTTTTGTGTCTGTCCCTCATGTGTCTGCCCCTCATGTGTCTGTCCCTTATGTGTCTGTCCCTTATGTGTCTGTCCCTTATGTGTCTGTCCCTTATGTGTCTGCCCCTTATGTGTCCGTCCCTTATGTGTCTGTCCCATATGTGTCTGCCCCTTGTGTGTCTGTCCCTTATGTATCTGCCCCTTATGTGTCTGTCCCATATGTGTCTGCCCCTTGTGTGTCTGTCCCTTGTGTGTCTGTCCCATATGTGTCTGTCCCTTATGTGTCTGCCCCTTGTGTGTCTGTCCCGTGTGTGTCTGTCCCATATGTGTCTGTCCCATATGTGTCTGTCCCATATGTGTCTGTCCCTTATGTGTCTGTCCCTTATATGTCTGTCACTTATGTGTCTGTCCCTTATGTATCTGCCCCTTATGTGTCTATCCCTTATGTGTCTATCCATTATGTGTCTGTCCCTTATGTATCTGCCCCTTATGTGTCTATCCCTTATGTCTCTATCCCTTATGTCTCTGCCCCTTATGCGTCTATCCCTTATGTGTCTATCCCTTATGTGTCTGTCCCTTATGTGTCTATCCCTTATGTGTCTGTCCCTTATGTGTCTGCCCCTTATGTGTCTATCCCTTATGTGTCTGTCCCTTATGTGTCTGTCCCTTATGTGTCTGTCCCTTATGTGTCTGTCCCATATGTGTCTGTCCCATATGTGTCTGTCCCTTATGTCTCTGTCCCTTATGTCTCTGTCCCTTGTGTGTCTGTCCCTTGTGTGTCTGTCCCTCATGTGTCTGTCCCTTATGTGTCTATCCCTTATGTGTCTATCCCTTATGTGTCGGCCCCTTGTGTGTCTGTCCCTTATGTCTCTGTCCCATATGTGTCTGTCCCATATGTGTCTGTCCCTTACGTGTCTGTCCCATATGTGTCTATCCCTTATGTGTCTATCCCTTGTGTGTCTGCCCCTTATGTGTCTGTCCCTCATGTGTCTGTCCCATATGTGTCTGTCCCATATGTTTCTGTCCCTTATGTCTCTGTCCCCTGTGTGTCTGTCCCTCATGTGTCTGTCCCATATGTGTCCATCCCTTATGTGTCTGCCCCTTGTGTGTCTGTCCCTTGTGTGTCTATCCATTATGTGTCTGTCCCTTATGTATCTGCCCCTTATGTGTCTATCCCTTATGTGTCTGCCCCTTATGTTTCTATCCATTATGTGTCTGTCCCTTATGTATCTGCCCCTTATGTGTCTATCCCTTATGTCTCTATCCCTTATGTCTCTGCCCCTTATGTGTCTATCCCTTATGTGTCTATCCCTTATGTGTCTGTCCCTTATGTGTCTATCCCTTATGTGTCTGTCCCTTATGTGTCTGCCCCTTATGTGTCTATCCCTTATGTGTCTGTCCCTTATGTGTCTGTCCCTTATGTGTCTGTCCCATATGTGTCTGTCCCATATGTGTCTGTCCCATATGTGTCTGTCCCTTATGTCTCTGTCCCTTGTGTGTCTGTCCCTCATGTGTCTGTCCCTTATGTGTCTATCCCTTATGTGTCTATCCCTTATGTGTCGGCCCCTTGTGTGTCTGTCCCTTATGTGTCTGTCCCATATGTGTCTGTCCCTCATGTGTCTGTCCCATATGTGTCTGTCCCATATGTTTCTGTCCCTTATGTCTCTGTCCCCTGTGTGTCTGTCCCTCACGTGTCTGTCCCATATGTGTCCATCCCTTATGTGTCTGCCCCTTGTGTGTCTGTCCCTTGTGTGTCTATCCATTATGTGTCTGTCCCTTATGTATCTGCCCCTTATGTGTCTATCCCTTATGTGTCTGCCCCTTATGTTTCTATCCATTATGTGTCTGTCCCTTATGTATCTGCCCCTTATGTGTCTATCCCTTATGTCTCTATCCCTTATGTCTCTGCCCCTTATGTGTCTATCCATTATGTGTCTATCCCTTATGTGTCTGTCCCTTATGTGTCTATCCCTTATGTGTCTGTCCCTTATGTGTCTGCCCCTTATGTGTCTATCCCTTATGTGTCTGTCCCTTATGTGTCTGTCCCATATGTGTCTGTCCCATATGTGTCTGTCCCATATGTGTCTGTCCCTTATGTCTCTGTCCCTTGTGTGTCTGTCCCTTGTGTGTCTATCCCTTATGTGTCTATCCCTTATGTGTCGGCCCCTTGTGTGTCTGTCCCTTATGTGTCTGTCCCATATGTGTCTGTCCCATATGTGTCTGTCCCTTACGTGTCTGTCCCATATATGTCTATCCCTTGTGTGTCTGCCCCTTGTGTGTCTGCCCCTTGTGTGTCTGCCCCTTATGTGTCTATCCCTAATGTGTCTATCCCTTATGTGTCTTTCCCTTATGTATCGGCCCCTTATGTGTCTATCCCTTATGTCTGCCCCTTATGTCTCTGCCCCTTATGTGTCTGCCCCTTATGTGTCCGTCCCTAATGTCTCTGCCCCTTATGTCTCTGCCCCTTATGTGTCTGCCCCTTATGTGTCTGCCCCTTATGTGTCTGGCCCTTATGTGTCTATCTCTTATGTGTCTGCCCCATATGTGTCTATCCCTTATGTGTCTGCCCCTTGTGTGTCTGTCCCATATGTGTCTGTCCCATATGTGTCTGTCCCTTATGTCTCTGTCCCTTATATCTCTGTCCCTTGTGTGTCTGTCCCTTGTGTGTCTGTCCCTCATGTGTCTGTCCCTTATGTGTCTATCCCTTATGTGTCTATCCCTTATGTGTCGGCCCCTTGTGTGTCTGTCCCTTATGTGTCTGTCCCTTATGTGTCTGTCCCATATGTGTCTGTCCCTTACGTGTCTGTCCCATATGTGTCTATCCCTTATGTGTCTATCCCTTGTGTGTCTGCCCCTTATGTGTCTGTCCCTCATATGTCTGTCCCATATGTGTCTGTCCCATATGTTTCTGTCCCTTATGTCTCTGTCCCCTGTGTGTCTGTCCCTCATGTGTCTGTCCCATATGTGTCCATCCCTTATGTGTCTGCCCCTTGTGTGTCTGTCCCTTGTGTGTCTATCCATTATGTGTCTGTCCCTTATGTATCTGCCCCTTATGTGTCTATCCCTTATGTGTCTGCCCCTTATGTTTCTATCCATTATGTGTCTGTCCCTTATGTATCTGCCCCTTATATGTCTATCCCTTATGTCTCTATCCCTTATGTCTCTGCCCCTTATGTGTCTATCCCTTATGTGTCTATCCCTTATGTGTCTGTCCCTTATGTGTCTATCCCTTATGTGTCTGTCCCTTATGTGTCTGCCCCTTATGTGTCTGTCCCTTATGTGTCTGTCCCATATGTGTCTGTCCCATATGTGTCTGTCCCATATGTGTCTGTCCCATATGTGTCTGTCCCTTATGTCTCTGTCCCTTGTGTGTCTGTCCCTTGTGTGTCTGTCCCTCATGTGTCTGTCCCTTATGTGTCTATCCCTTATGTGTCTATCCCTTATGTGTCGGCCCCTTGTGTGTCTGTCCCTTATGTGTCTGTCCCATATGTGTCTGTCCCTCATGTGTCTGTCCCATATGTGTCTGTCCCATATGTTTCTGTCCCTTATGTCTCTGTCCCCTGTGTGTCTGTCCCTCATGTGTCTGTCCCATATGTGTCCATCCCTTATGTGTCTGCCCCTTGTGTGTCTGTCCCTTGTGTGTCTATCCATTATGTGTCTGTCCCTTATGTATCTGCCCCTTATGTGTCTATCCCTTATGTGTCTGCCCCTTATGTTTCTATCCATTATGTGTCTGTCCCTTATGTATCTACCCCTTATGTGTCTATCCCTTATGTCTCTGCCCCTTATGTGTCTATCCCTTATGTGTCTATCCCTTATGTGTCTGTCCCTTATGTGTCTATCCCTTATGTGTCTGTCCCTTATGTGTCTGCCCCTTATGTGTCTATCCCTTATGTGTCTGTCCCTTATGTGTCTGTCCCATATGTGTCTGTCCCATATGTGTCTGTCCCATATGTGTCTGTCCCTTATGTCTCTGTCCCTTGTGTGTCTGTCCCTTGTGTGTCTGTCCCTCATGTGTCTGTCCCTTATGTGTCTATCCCTTATGTGTCTATCCCTTATGTGTCGGCCCCTTGTGTGTCTGTCCCTTATGTGTCTGTCCCATATGTGTCTGTCCCATATGTGTCTGTCCCTTACGTGTCTGTCCCATATGTGTCTATCCCTTGTGTGTCTGCCCCTTGTGTGTCTGCCCCTTGTGTGTCTGCCCCTTGTGTGTCTGCCCCTTATGTTTCTATCCCTAATGTGTCTATCCCTTATGTGTCTTTCCCTTATGTATCGGCCCCTTATGTGTCTATCCCTTATGTCTGCCCCTTATGTCTCTGCCCCTTATGTGTCTGCCCCTTATGTGTCCGTCCCTAATGTCTCTGCCCCTTATGTCTCTGCCCCTTATGTGTTTATCCCTTATGTGTCTGTCCCTTATGTGTCTGTCCCTTATGTGTCCGTCCCTTATGTCTCTGTCCCTTATGTGTCTGTCCCTTATGTGTCTGTCCCTTATATGTCTGTCCCTTACGTGTCTGTCCCTTACGTGTCTGTCCCTTATGTGTCCGTCCCATATGTGTCCATCCCTTATGTGTCCGCCCCTTGTGTGTCTATCCCTTATGTGTCTGCCCCCTGTGTGTCTGCCCCTTGTGTGTCTGCCCCTTATGTGTCTGCCCCTTATGTGTCTGCCCCTTATGTGTCTATCCCTAATGTGTCTATCCCTTATGTGTCTGTCCCTTATGTATCGGCCCCTTATGTGTCTATCCCTTATGTCTCTGCCCCTTATGTGTCTGTCCCTTATGTGTCTGCCCCTTATGTGTCTATCCCTTATGTGTCTATCCCTTATGTGCCTATCCCTTATGTGTCTTTCCCTTATGTATCGGCCCCTTATGTGTCTATCCCTTATGTCTGCCCCTTATGTCTCTGTCCCAAATGTGTCTGCCCCTTGTGTGTCTGTCCCTTATGTCTGTCCCTTATGTGTCTGTCCCTTATGTGTCTGTCCCTTATGTGTCTGCCCCTTATATGTCTGTCCCATATGTGTCTGTCCCTTATGTGTCTGCCCCTTATATGTCTGTCCCATATGTGTCTGCCCCTTATGTGTCTGCCCCTTATGTGTCTGTCCCTTATGTGTGCGTCCCTTATGTGTCTGTCCCATATGTGTCTGCCCCTTGTGTGTCTTTCCCTTGTGTGTCTGTCCCTTGTGTGTCTGTCCCATATGTGTCTGTCCCTTATGTGTCTGTCCCTTATGTGTCTGCCCCTTGTGTGTCTGTCCCTTGTGTGTCTGTCCCATATGTGTCTTTCCCTTTTGTATCTGCCCCTTATGTGTCTGTCCCTTATGTGTCTGTCCCTTATGTGTCTGTCCCATATGTGTCTGCCCCTTGTGTGTCTGTCCCTTGTGTGTCTGTCCCATATGTGTCTGTCCCTTATGTCTCTGTCCCTTATGTGTCTGCCCCTTATGTGTCTGTCCCTCATGTGTCTGTCCCATATGTGTCTATCCCTTATGTGTCTGTCCCTTATGTATCTGCCCCTTATGTGTCTGTCCCTTATGTATCTGCCCCTCATGTATCTGCCCCTTATGTGTCTATCCCTCATGTGTCTGTCCCATATGTGTCTATCCCTTATGTGTCTGTCCCATATGTGTCTATCCCTTATGTGTCTGCCCCTTATGTGTCTATCCCTTATGTGTCCGTCCCTTATGTGTCCGTCCCTTATGTGTCTGTCCCTTCCATTCCATGGACTCTGAAAACATGAGAACAGATTAAAACTAAAGTAGTTACAAAATCATGAATGAGTTTACGATATGTAATAATCCCGGTCCAGGTCCCGGTCCAGGTCCCGGTCCCGGTCCCGGTCCCGGTCCAGGTCCAGGTCCAGGTCCAGGTCCCGGTCCCGGTCCCGGTCCAGGTCCAGGTCCCGGTCCCGGTCCCGGTCCCGGTCCCGGTCCCGGTCCAGGTCCCGGTCCAGGTCCAGGTCCAGGTCCCGGTCCAGGTCCAGGTCCAGGTCCCGGTCCCGGTCCCGGTCCAGGTCCCGGTCCCGGTCCCGGTCCAGGTCCAGGTCCAGGTCCAGGTCCAGGTCCAGGTCCAGGTCCAGGTCCAGGTCCCGGTCCC
The DNA here is from genome assembly GCF_026437365.1 of Eucyclogobius newberryi. Lineage (NCBI taxonomy): Eukaryota > Metazoa > Chordata > Actinopteri > Gobiiformes > Gobiidae > Eucyclogobius > Eucyclogobius newberryi. The sequence goes on from NW_027316056.1 coordinate 43,264,827, forward strand.
GGTCCAGGTCCCGGTCCAGGTCCCGGTCCAGGTCCAGGTCCAGGTCCCGGTCCCGGTCCCGGTCCCGGTCCCGGTCCAGGTCCAGGTCCAGGTCCAGGTCCAGGTCCCGGTCCCGGTCCCGGTCCAGGTCCAGGTCCCGGTCCCGGTCCCGGTCCCGGTCCAGGTCCCGGTCCAGGTCCAGGTCCAGGTCCAGGTCCAGGTCCCGGTCCCGGTCCCGGTCCCGGTCCCGGTCCAGGTCCCGGTCCAGGTCCCGGTCCCGGTCCCGGTCCAGGTCCAGGTCCAGGTCCAGGTCCCGGTCCAGGTCCCGGTCCCGGTCCCGGTCCCGGTCCCGGTCCAGGCTGTAAACGTGACATAAAGTGAAAAACGTCTTTTCATGTTTCAGTTGTGGCAGTAAAAGGCGGTGCTGCCCCCTAGAGGATAAAGCACCTCAGCGTTAGTGTTTTGAACAGGCGCCGCCAGGACGAAGCCTCAGGACCCCTGTGTGATTAGCTCTGAAGCTAACAGAGCTACTGAAGCTCAGTGTGAGACAAACAGCCCCGGGGACAGAGCAGTGAGACATGGCAGAAGTGAAGCTGAAGGAGGAGACGGAGCTGTGGGAGCCCCGGGGCCCCTGTGGCTCCTGGGGGCCCGTGCACAGGTCAGTCCGGCTCCGGGTTTAGGCCGCTGATCTGCGGGGAAACATGTCTGTGACCGCGGGTTCAACCTGAGCGCGTTTAAAGCGTCACTGAGTCACCTTCCGTGGGCGGTCGGGCTCTTGTTTCCATAGCGATGCTTTGCCTGCATGTTTCACATTGTGGCTTTAAACGTGTTCATTTACGGTGGGCTCGCCTCTCCACAGATCTGACCTGTCACACATTTGACTAAACATTGTTTGTAAAGTTTATAATTGCACTTCCTGGTTGGACATAAGCACAAACATGACATAAAGTTAATTCCACAGCTGTTACCATAGCAACCAGACTGTAAACAAGAGCCACACTCCACATCTATGACAACGATAAGACCATAAACTATTTATTTACTACAACCATGGTTTAAACTCTCTGTGTCCGAATGTCCACCTTTGTCCCTCGTCCCCCGGTGATGTCACCCGTGGTGTCACAGGCGACGTCACGTGGGACGTCACGTGGGACATCACGTGGGACGTCACGTGGGACGTCACGTGGGACGTCACGGGGGACGTCACGTGGGACGTCACGTGGGACGTCACGTGGGACGTCACGTGGGACGTCACGGGGGGTGACGTCACGTGGGACGTCACGGGGGGGGACGTCACGGGGGACGTCACGGGGGACGTCACGGGGGACGTCACGGGGGACGTCACGGGGGACGTCACGGGGGGCGACGTCACGGGGGACGTCACGGGGGGCGACGTCACGTGGGACGTCACGGGGGACGTCACGTGGGACGTCACGGGGGGCGTCACGGGGGGCGTCACGGGGGGCGACGTTACGTGGGACGTCACGGGGGACGTCACGTGGGACGTCACGTGGGACGTCACGGGGGACGTCACGGGGGACGTCACGTGGGACGTCACGGGGGGTGACGTCACGTGGGACGTCACGGGGGGGGACGTCACGGGGGACGTCACGGGGGACGTCACGTGGGACGTCACGGGGGGCGACGTCACGTGGGACGTCACGGGGGACGTCACGTGGGACGTCACGGGGGACGTCACGTGGGACGTCACGGGGGACGTCACGTGGGACGTCACGGGGGACGTCACGGGGGGTGACGTCACGTGGGACGTCACGTGGGACGTCACGTGGGACGTCACGTGGGACGTCACGTGGGACGTCACGTGGGACGTCACGGGGGGGGACGTCACGGGGGACGTCACGGGGGACGTCACGGGGGACGTCACGTGGGACGTCACGGGGGGCGACGTCACGTGGGACGTCACGGGGGACGTCACGTGGGACGTCACGGGGGGCATCACGGGGGGCGTCACGGGGGGCGACGTTACGTGGGACGTCACGGGGGACGTCACGTGGGACGTCACGGGGGACGTCACGGGGGACGTCACGTGGGACGTCACGTGGGACGTCACGGGGGACGTCACGTGGGACGTCACGTGGGACGTCACGGGGGACGTCACGTGGGACGTCACGTGGGACGTCACGTGGGACGTCACGGGGGACGTCACGGGGGACGTCACGTGGGACGTCACGTGGGACGTCACGGGGGGGACGTCACGTGGGACGTCACGGGGGACGTCACGGGGGACGTCACGGGGGACGTCACGTGGGACGTCACGGGGGGCGACGTCACGTGGGACGTCACGGGGGACGTCACGTGGGACGTCACGGGGGACGTCACGGGGGGTGACGTCACGTGGGATGTCACGGGGGACGTCACGGGGGACGTCACGTGGGACGTCACGTGGGACGTCACGGGGGGTGACGTCACGTGGGATGTCACGGGGGACGTCACGTGGGACGTCACGGGGGACGTCACGTGGGACGTCACGTGGGACGTCACGGGGGGTGACGTCACGTGGGATGTCACGGGGGACGTCACGTGGGACGTCACGTGGGACGTCACGGGGGGTGACGTCACGTGGGATGTCACGGGGGACGTCACGTGGGACGTCACGTGGGACGTCACGTGGGACGTCACGGGGGACGTCACGGGGGACGTGTTTGCTCGGTTGTGACGACCTTCAGCAGCTTCTCTCTTGATGTCTTTGGAGCTGCTCCTCGTTGCTTCATCTGCTCCAGGTGTTTGCTCTGAATCTGCCTCAAATCTCTTCATCGTGCGATGATCTGGCTTCAGGTTAGGTCAAAGGTCGGAGCTGGCTTCAGGTTAGGTCAAAGGTCGGAGCTGGCTTCAGGTTAGGTCAAAGGTCGGAGCTGGCTTCAGGTTAGGTCAAAGGTCGGAGCTGGCTTCAGGTTAGGTCAAAGGTCGGAGCTGGCTTCAGTTTAGGTCAAAGGTCGGAGCTGGCTTCAGTTTAGGTCAAAGGTCGGAGCTGGCTTCAGTTTAGGTCAAAGGTCGGAGCTGGCTTCAGTTTAGGTCAAAGGTCGGAGCTGGCTTCAGTTTAGGTCAAAGGTCGGAGCTGGCTTCAGTTTAGGTCAAAGGTCGGAGCTGGCTTCAGTTTAGGTCAAAGGTCGGAGCTGGCTTCAGTTTAGGTCAAAGGTCGGAGCTGGCTTCAGTTTAGGTCAAAGGTTCTTTCTGTTGCTTGTAAATGTTCTTCATAATGTGGGACGTCCTTTAAGCCGCTGAGGCTCAGGACTCTGGGACTGAGACACAAAACCATGAGCCATGTAGAGCGAGGGGGGGTCACACCCACCTGGGCAGGGATCACCATGGCAACATGGCAGTTACACCAAAACATACAGTGAGTAAATATAATGTCATAACTTAAATTACATCTGGAAATCTTCTAATGATCCTCGTTTTACATCAGACATTCACCTGTGAGACTCAAATCCTGTTTCTGTTCATTTCCAGAGAGGAACCAGAGGAACCAGAGGAACCAGAGGAACCAGAGGAACCAGAGGAACCAGAGGAACCAGAGGAACCAGAGGAACCTAAAGCTCCAGAGCTGTGCATCAAGCAGGAGCTGCCACAGTTTCACATGGTCAGTGTGAAAAGTGAAGAGGATGAAGACGAGTGGTCTGTGCTTCATCACACAGAGGAACCTAATGTGACAGAAGCAGGCTGCAGCTCAGTTCCACTCACACAGTTCCAGGGGGACTGGCCTCTGCTCTGGGACTCTGGACATGACCCAGATCCAGACCCGGACTTCTCTTTGGGTACGAAGGGGAAACCTTGCAGGTGTTCGTGGTGTGGGCTGGGCTTCGGTCGCTCGGCCGACTTAAAAAGACACGTGTTGATCCACACGGGGCAAAGACCTTTCAGGTGTCCAGTATGTGACCAAAGCTTTAGACTCAAAAACATCTTAAAGACTCACATGAGAGTTCACACGGGTGAGAAGCCTTTCGTCTGCTCACTCTGTGACAAGGCTTTTGCGTACAAACAGAGTTTAGAGAAACACAAGTGCATCGCCCCGGCGACGCCCGAGGGGGAGGCGGCCAGACCTTACAGCTGCTCCGAGTGCGGCAAGAGATTCTCACGCTCTTCAAACCTAAAGACGCACATGTTTGTTCATACGGAAGAGCGGCCCCAGAAGTGTCCTGTTTGTGAGAGCGCGTTCAAACAGAAGTCCAGTCTGGACCGACACCTGCGAGTGCGGCACAACATCTGCCCCAGCCCTGCCAAAAGCCCTGCCAAAAGCCCTGCCAAAAGCCCTGCCAAAAGCCCTGCCAAGACTCCCACCACGAGTCCCAGCGCGAGTGAGAATCTGGCGTTCCACGAGGAGCTCCACGAGGTCTTGGACGCCGCTGTCGTGAGAAACGTGAAGAAACACAAATGCCCCGAGTGCGGCAAAGGCTTCGCTCGTAAATACGTTCTTCGTAATCACATGCTGCTTCACTCGGAGGATTCGTTCACGTGTTCCGTGTGCGAGCGCTGCTTCAAGAGTAAAAAGTCTCTTGCTGAACACTTCAAGAGTCACCGAGACGACAAACCCACCACGTGCTCCATCTGCGCCAAGACCTTCGCCCGGAACAGCCTTTTGAACAAACACATGAAGAACCACTGGGAGGAGAAACCCTTCAGCTGTCCAGAGTGTAACAAAGGCTTTCTGTTCGAGAGTCAGTTTAGGAGACACATGATGATCCACACGGGCGAGAAACCTTTCAGCTGCCCATTCTGCGAGAAAGGCTTCGCAGACAAAAGCACGCTGAAGGAGCACATCGAGCTGCACACGGGCGACAAGCGCTTCGTCTGCTCCGTCTGCGGCAAAGGCTACACGCAGCAGACCAACCTGAAGAAGCACATGATGAAGCACACGGGGGAGAAGCCCTACGCCTGCCCCACCTGCGGGAAACGCTTCGCCGAGAAGAGCTACATCGGCGTCCACATGGCCACGCACTCCAGCGACAAACCCTTCAAGTGCCCCTTCTGCGAGAAAGGCTTCACCCAGAGCGGCGCGCTGAGGAAACACCTGGCCATCCACACCGGAGACAAACCTTTCAGCTGCTCAGTCTGCGACAAAGCCTTTGCCACAGAAGACCGGCTCAAGAGACATGCGCTTGGTCACCGAGGACAGAAGAGCGCGGCCAGAGGAGGACAGAGGAGGACAGAGGACAGAAGAGCGCGGCCAGAGGAGGACAGAGGAGGACAGAGGACAGAAGAGCGCGGCCAGAGGAGGACAGAGGAGGACAGAGGACAGAAGAGCGCGGCCAGAGGAGGACAGAGGAGGACAGAGGACAGAAGAGCGCAGCCGGAGGAGGACAGAGGACAGAAGAGCGCGGCCGGAGGAGGACAGAGGACAGAAGAGCGCGGCCAGAGGAGGACAGAGGACAGAAGAGCGCGGCCAGAGGAGGACAGAAGAGCGCGGCCGGAGGAGGACAGAGGACAGAAGAGCGCGGCCGGAGGAGGACAGAGGACAGAAGAATGCGGCCAGAGGAGGACAGAGGACAGAAGAACGCGGCCGGAGGAGGACAGAGGACAGAAGAATGCGGCCAGAGGAGGACAGAGGACAGAAGAATGCGGCCTGAGGAGGACAGAGGACAGAAGAGCGCTGAGCTGAGGACAATCACTCCTGACAAGCTGGAGAGTGGACTGAGCAGCTGAAGGATTGAGCAGCTGAAGGACTGAGCAGCTGAAGGACTGAGCAGCTGAAGGACTGAGCAGCTGAAGGACTGAGCAGCTGAAGGACTCGCTTTCTTTTCATTTGAGTTTATGGCACTTTAAACGTCTCCAGGTTCTTCACATAAAGTTGAGACGCTGCAGAAACTGCATTTGTTTGTCCAGAGTCTTTAAAGATGTTTTTGTCTTCCATTGAGTCCACAAGCTCCTCCCACAGACGGGCTCCTCCCACAGAGACAGGCTCCTCCCACACGAGGCCCGTTTATCATGTTTTCAAGTTTGATAAATGACACATCGAGTTCAGTCACAAACTCCATCATGTGAAATCCAGAATGTGTCTCAAATGTGACAAAGACATTTAAACTGTCCATTCGTTTAAACATTTGACACTTTATTTCTGAAAAACATGAAAAACAGTTGATCACAGCGGCCACTGACCCGCCACAGCGGCCACTGACCCGCCACAGCTGCCACTGACCCGCCACAGCGGCCACTGACCCGCCACAGCGGCCACTGACCCGCCACAGCGGCCACTGACCCGCCACAGCGGCCACTGACCCGCCACAGCGGCCAGGGTAGTGACCCGTCCATCTTCTTCGTCTTGTCCCGGGTTGCGGGGGCAGCAGTCTAAGCAGGGACTCTCAGACTTCCCTCTCCCCAGACACTTCTTCCTCCAGCTCCTCCGGTGGGATCCCGAGGCGTTCCCAGGCCAGACAGAGACATAGTCCCTCCAGTGTGTCCAGTGGGTCTTCCATGTCCCCACTGACATGCCCGAAACACTTCCCCAGGGAGGAGCAGTGGCTCTACGCCGAGCTCCTCACCCTTTTTCCACCCGGAAACTCATTTCGACCGCTTGTCTCCACGATCTCGTCCTGTGGGTCGTTACCTAAAGCAGTGATGCGCTCAGACATTGCTCTGCCTCCTCTGGGCTGGGCCCTCCTCGGGGCCCCTCTGACACTCACTGGTTTAGCCCTCAGTTGCGTACAGCTAATTTGAAAATTGTAATGTGTTGTTTGTTTGTTTGTTTGTTTGTGGCCCTTTGGGGTCTGGGCTCGGGTGTGACGTGCAATATAAATCAAATACATTATTATAAAGTTCTGCAGCGTCTCGTCAGAATCAAACCTTTGACTTTTGAAAAAGACTGAAATATTTTGAACTGAAAATATTAAAGACGAATGAAACTCGTGTGTTTTTGTTCAGACGAAAATCACATTTTGTACAAAAGACTTTATTTCAGAGACAAAACAGAAAAACTCACAAACCTTTAGTTTAAATGGACTAGACCTGGTTTAGACCTGGTTTAGTCCTGGTTTAGACCTGGTTTAGACCTGGTTTAGGCCTGGTTTAGACCTGGTTTAGACCTGGTTTAGGCCTGGTTTAGACCTGGTTTAGTCCTGGTTTAGACCTGGTTTAGACCTGGTTTAGACCTGGTTTAGGCCTGGTTTAGGCCTGGTTTAGGCCTGGTTTAGTCCTGGTTTAGACCTGGTTTAGTCCTGGTTTAGACCTGGTTTAGGCCTGGTTTAGGCCTGGTTTAGTCCTGGTTTAGGCCTGGTTTAGTCCTGGTTTAGACCTGGTTTAGTCCTGGTTTAGTCCTGGTTTAGGCCTGGTTTAGTCCTGGTTTAGACCTGGTTTAGACCTGGTTTAGGCCTGGTTTAGGCCTGGTTTAGGCCTGGTTTAGACCTGGTTTAGACCTGGTTTAGACCTGGTTTAGTCCTGGTTTAGACCTGGTTTAGTCCTGGTTTAGACCTGGTTTAGTCCTGGTTTAGTCCTGGTTTAGACCTGGTTTAGTCCTGGTTTAGTCCTGGTTTAGTCCTGGTTTAGTCCTGGTTTAGACCTGGTTTAGTCCTGGTTTAGACCTGGTTTAGACCTGGTTTAGACCTGGTTTAGTCCTGGTTTAGACCTGGTTTAGTCCTGGTTTAGTCCTGGTTTAGTCCTGGTTTAGACCTGGTTTAGACCTGGTTTAGACCTGGTTTAGTCCTGGTTTAGTCCTGGTTTAGACCTGGTTTAGTCCTGGTTTAGACCTGGTTTAGACCTGGTTTAGTCCTGGTTTAGACCTGGTTTAGTCCTGGTTTAGTCCTGGTTTAGACCTGGTTTAGTCCTGGTTTAGTCCTGGTTTAGACCTGGTTTAGTCCTGGTTTAGTCCTGGTTTAGACCTGGTTTAGACCTGGTTTAGTCCTGGTTTAGACCTGGTTTAGACCTGGTTTAGTCCTGGTTTAGACCTGGTTTAGACCTGGTTTAGTCCTGGTTTAGTCCTGGTTTAGACCTGGTTTAGTCCTGGTTTAGACCTGGTTTAGTCCTGGTTTAGTCCTGGTTTAGACCTGGTTTAGTCCTGGTTTAGTCCTGGTTTAGACCTGGTTTAGACCTGGTTTAGTCCTGGTTTAGACCTGGTTTAGTCCTGGTTTAGTCCTGGTTTAGACCTGGTTTAGACCTGGTTTAGTCCTGGTTTAGACCTGGTTTAGACCTGGTTTAGTCCTGGTTTAGACCTGGTTTAGTCCTGGTTTAGTCCTGGTTTAGTCCTGGTTTAGACCTGGTTTAGTCCTGGTTTTGACCTGGTTTAGTCCTGGTTTAGACCTGGTTTAGTCCTGGTTTAGTCCTGGTTTAGACCTGGTTTAGTCCTGGTTTAGACCTGGTTTAGTCCTGGTTTAGTCCTGGTTTAGGCCTGGTTTAGGCCTGGTTTAGGCCTGGTTTAGTCCTGGTTTAGTCCTGGTTTAGACCTGGTTTAGACCTGGTTTAGTCCTGGTTTAGACCTGGTTTTCTCCTGGTTTAGTCCTGGTTTAGACCTGGTTTAGTCCTGGTTTAGTCCTGGTTTAGACCTGGTTTAGTCCTGGTTTAGTCCTGGTTTAGTCCTGGTTTAGACCTGGTTTAGACCTGGTTTAGTCCTGGTTTAGTCCTGGTTTAGTCCTGGTTTAGACCTGGTTTTCTCCTGGTTTAGTCCTGGTTTAGACCTGGTTTAGACCTGGTTTAGTCCTGGTTTAGTCCTGGTTTAGTCCTGGTTTAGACCTGGTTTAGTCCTGGTTTAGACCTGGTTTAGTCCTGGTTTAGACCTGGTTTAGTCCTGGTTTAGACCTGGTTTAGACCTGGTTTAGTCCTGGTTTAGTCCTGGTTTAGACCTGGTTTAGACCTGGTTTAGTCCTGGTTTAGTCCTGGTTTAGACCGGGTTTAGACCGGGTTTAGACCTGGTTTAGACCTGGTTTAGTCCTGGTTTAGTCCTGGTTTAGACCTGGTTTAGACCTGGTTTAGACCTGGTTTAGTCCTGGTTTAGACCTGGTTTAGACCTGGTTTAGACCTGGTTTAGTCCTGGTTTAGACCTGGTTTAGACCTGGTTTAGACCTGGTTTAGTCCTGGTTTAGTCCTGGTTTAGTCCTGGTTTAGACCTGGTTTAGTCCTGGTTTAGTCCTGGTTTAGTCCTGGTTTAGACCTGGTTTAGACCTGGTTTAGTCCTGGTTTAGTCCTGGTTTAGTCCTGGTTTAGACCTGGTTTAGACCTGGTTTAGTCCTGGTTTAGACCTGGTTTAGTCCTGGTTTAGACCTGGTTTAGTCCTGGTTTAGTCCTGGTTTAGACCTGGTTTAGACCTGGTTTAGTCCTGGTTTAGACCTGGTTTAGACCTGGTTTAGACCTGGTTTAGACCTGGTTTAGTCCTGGTTTAGGCCTGGTTTAGTCCTGGTTTAGTCCTGGTTTAGACCTGGTTTAGACCTGGTTTAGTCCTGGTTTAGTCCTGGTTTAGTCCTGGTTTAGTCCTGGTTTAGTCCTGGTTTAGACCTGGTTTAGTCCTGGTTTAGACCTGGTTTAGTCCTGGTTTAGTCCTGGTTTAGTCCTGGTTTAGTCCTGGTTTAGACCTGGTTTAGTCCTGGTTTAGACCTGGTTTTCTCCTGGTTTAGTCCTGGTTTAGACCTGGTTTAGACCTGGTTTAGTCCTGGTTTAGTCCTGGTTTAGACCTGGTTTAGTCCTGGTTTAGTCCTGGTTTAGACCTGGTTTAGACCTGGTTTAGTCCTGGTTTAGTCCTGGTTTAGTCCTGGTTTAGACCTGGTTTAGTCCTGGTTTAGTCCTGGTTTAGACCTGGTTTAGTCCTGGTTTAGTCCTGGTTTAGTCCTGGTTTAGTCCTGGTTTAGTCCTGGTTTAGTCCTGGTTTAGACCTGGTTTAGACCTGGTTTAGACCTGGTTTAGACCTGGTTTAGTCCTGGTTTAGACCTGGTTTAGACCTGGTTTTCTCCTGGTTTAGTCCTGGTTTAGTCCTGGTTTAGTCCTGGTTTAGTCCTGGTTTAGTCCTGGTTTAGTCCTGGTTTAGACCTGGTTTAGACCTGGTTTAGTCCTGGTTTAGTCCTGGTTTAGTCCTGGTTTAGTCCTGGTTTAGTCCTGGTTTAGACCTGGTTTAGTCCTGGTTTAGTCCTGGTTTAGACCTGGTTTAGACCTGGTTTAGTCCTGGTTTAGACCTGGTTTAGACCTGGTTTAGACCTGGTTTAGTCCTGGTTTAGTCCTGGTTTAGTCCTGGTTTAGACCTGGTTTAGTCCTGGTTTAGTCCTGGTTTAGACCTGGTTTAGACCTGGTTTAGACCTGGTTTAGTCCTGGTTTAGTCCTGGTTTAGACCTGGTTTAGTCCTGGTTTAGACCTGGTTTAGACCTGGTTTAGATCTGGTTTAGTCCTGGTTTAGTCCTGGTTTAGACCTGGTTTAGTCCTGGTTTAGACCTGGTTTAGTCCTGGTTTAGTCCTGGTTTAGTCCTGGTTTAGACCTGGTTTAGACCTGGTTTAGTCCTGGTTTAGACCTGGTTTAGTCCTGGTTTAGTCCTGGTTTAGACCTGGTTTAGACCTGGTTTAGTCCTGGTTTAGACCTGGTTTAGTCCTGGTTTAGTCCTGGTTTAGACCTGGTTTAGACCTGGTTTAGACCTGGTTTAGTCCTGGTTTAGACCTGGTTTAGTCCTGGTTTAGTCCTGGTTTAGACCTGGTTTAGTCCTGGTTTTGACCTGGTTTAGTCCTGGTTTAGACCTGGTTTAGTCCTGGTTTAGTCCTGGTTTAGTCCTGGTTTAGACCTGGTTTAGACCTGGTTTAGTCCTGGTTTAGACCTGGTTTAGTCCTGGTTTAGGCCTGGTTTAGGCCTGGTTTAGTCCTGGTTTAGTCCTGGTTTAGACCTGGTTTAGACCTGGTTTAGTCCTGGTTTAGTCCTGGTTTAGTCCTGGTTTAGACCTGGTTTAGACCTGGTTTAGACCTGGTTTAGTCCTGGTTTAGACCTGGTTTAGTCCTGGTTTAGTCCTGGTTTAGTCCTGGTTTAGTCCTGGTTTAGACCTGGTTTAGTCCTGGTTTAGTCCTGGTTTAGTCCTGGTTTAGACCTGGTTTAGACCTGGTTTAGACCTGGTTTAGTCCTGGTTTAGTCCTGGTTTAGTCCTGGTTTAGGCCTGGTTTAGGCCTGGTTTAGTCCTGGTTTAGTCCTGGTTTAGACCTGGTTTAGACCTGGTTTAGTCCTGGTTTAGTCCTGGTTTAGTCCTGGTTTAGTCCTGGTTTAGACCTGGTTTAGTCCTGGTTTAGACCTGGTTTAGTCCTGGTTTAGACCTGGTTTAGTCCTGGTTTAGACCTGGTTTTCTCCTGGTTTAGTCCTGGTTTAGACCTGGTTTAGACCTGGTTTAGTCCTGGTTTAGACCTGGTTTAGACCTGGTTTAGACCTGGTTTAGTCCTGGTTTAGACCTGGTTTAGTCCTGGTTTAGTCCTGGTTTAGTCCTGGTTTAGACCTGGTTTAGTCCTGATTTTGACCTGGTTTAGTTCTGGTTTAGACCTGGTTTAGACCTGGTTTAGGCCTGGTTTAGGCCTGGTTTAGTCCTGGTTTAGTCCTGGTTTAGTCCTGGTTTAGACCTGGTTTAGACCTGGTTTAGTCCTGGTTTAGTCCTGGTTTAGACCTGGTTTAGTCCTGGTTTAGTCCTGGTTTAGACCTGGTTTAGTCCTGGTTTAGACCTGGTTTAGACCTGGTTTAGACCTGGTTTAGTCCTGGTTTAGACCTGGTTTAGTCCTGGTTTAGTCCTGGTTTAGTCCTGGTTTAGTCCTGGTTTAGTCCTGGTTTAGACCTGGTTTAGACCTGGTTTAGTCCTGGTTTAGTCCTGGTTTAGACCTGGTTTAGTCCTGGTTTAGTCCTGGTTTAGTCCTGGTTTAGTCCTGGTTTAGTCCTGGTTTAGACCTGGTTTAGTCCTGGTTTAGTCCTGGTTTAGTCCTGGTTTAGACCTGGTTTAGTCCTGGTTTAGACCTGGTTTAGTCCTGGTTTAGACCTGGTTTAGTCCTGGTTTAGACCTGGTTTAGACCTGGTTTAGTCCTGGTTTAGTCCTGGTTTAGACCTGGTTTAGACCTGGTTTAGTCCTGGTTTAGTCCTGGTTTAGACCGGGTTTAGACCGGGTTTAGACCTGGTTTAGACCTGGTTTAGTCCTGGTTTAGTCCTGGTTTAGACCTGGTTTAGACCTGGTTTAGACCTGGTTTAGTCCTGGTTTAGACCTGGTTTAGACCTGGTTTAGACCTGGTTTAGACCTGGTTTAGTCCTGGTTTAGACCTGGTTTAGACCTGGTTTAGACCTGGTTTAGTCCTGGTTTAGTCCTGGTTTAGTCCTGGTTTAGACCTGGTTTAGTCCTGGTTTAGTCCTGGTTTAGTCCTGGTTTAGTCCTGGTTTAGACCTGGTTTAGACCTGGTTTAGTCCTGGTTTAGTCCTGGTTTAGTCCTGGTTTAGACCTGGTTTAGACCTGGTTTAGACCTGGTTTAGTCCTGGTTTAGACCTGGTTTAGTCCTGGTTTAGACCTGGTTTAGTCCTGGTTTAGTCCTGGTTTAGACCTGGTTTAGACCTGGTTTAGTCCTGGTTTAGACCTGGTTTAGACCTGGTTTAGACCTGGTTTAGACCTGGTTTAGTCCTGGTTTAGGCCTGGTTTAGTCCTGGTTTAGTCCTGGTTTAGACCTGGTTTAGACCTGGTTTAGTCCTGGTTTAGTCCTGGTTTAGTCCTGGTTTAGTCCTGGTTTAGTCCTGGTTTAGACCTGGTTTAGTCCTGGTTTAGTCCTGGTTTAGACCTGGTTTAGTCCTGGTTTAGACCTGGTTTAGTCCTGGTTTAGACCTGGTTTTCTCCTGGTTTAGTCCTGGTTTAGACCTGGTTTAGACCTGGTTTAGTCCTGGTTTAGTCCTGGTTTAGACCTGGTTTAGTCCTGGTTTAGTCCTGGTTTAGACCTGGTTTAGACCTGGTTTAGTCCTGGTTTAGTCCTGGTTTAGTCCTGGTTTAGACCTGGTTTAGTCCTGGTTTAGTCCTGGTTTAGACCTGGTTTAGTCCTGGTTTAGTCCTGGTTTAGTCCTGGTTTAGTCCTGGTTTAGTCCTGGTTTAGTCCTGGTTTAGACCTGGTTTAGACCTGGTTTAGACCTGGTTTAGACCTGGTTTAGTCCTGGTTTAGACCTGGTTTAGACCTGGTTTTCTCCTGGTTTAGTCCTGGTTTAGTCCTGGTTTAGTCCTGGTTTAGTCCTGGTTTAGTCCTGGTTTAGTCCTGGTTTAGACCTGGTTTAGACCTGGTTTAGTCCTGGTTTAGTCCTGGTTTAGTCCTGGTTTAGTCCTGGTTTAGTCCTGGTTTAGTCCTGGTTTAGACCTGGTTTAGACCTGGTTTAGTCCTGGTTTAGACCTGGTTTAGACCTGGTTTAGTCCTGGTTTAGACCTGGTTTAGACCTGGTTTAGACCTGGTTTAGTCCTGGTTTAGTCCTGGTTTAGTCCTGGTTTAGACCTGGTTTAGTCCTGGTTTAGTCCTGGTTTAGACCTGGTTTAGACCTGGTTTAGACCTGGTTTAGTCCTGGTTTAGTCCTGGTTTAGACCTGGTTTAGTCCTGGTTTAGACCTGGTTTAGACCTGGTTTAGACCTGGTTTAGTCCTGGTTTAGTCCTGGTTTAGACCTGGTTTAGTCCTGGTTTAGACCTGGTTTAGTCCTGGTTTAGTCCTGGTTTAGTCCTGGTTTAGACCTGGTTTAGACCTGGTTTAGTCCTGGTTTAGACCTGGTTTAGTCCTGGTTTAGTCCTGGTTTAGACCTGGTTTAGACCTGGTTTAGTCCTGGTTTAGACCTGGTTTAGTCCTGGTTTAGTCCTGGTTTAGACCTGGTTTAGACCTGGTTTAGACCTGGTTTAGTCCTGGTTTAGACCTGGTTTAGTCCTGGTTTAGTCCTGGTTTAGACCTGGTTTAGTCCTGGTTTTGACCTGGTTTAGTCCTGGTTTAGACCTGGTTTAGTCCTGGTTTAGTCCTGGTTTAGTCCTGGTTTAGACCTGGTTTAGACCTGGTTTAGTCCTGGTTTAGACCTGGTTTAGTCCTGGTTTAGGCCTGGTTTAGGCCTGGTTTAGTCCTGGTTTAGTCCTGGTTTAGACCTGGTTTAGACCTGGTTTAGTCCTGGTTTAGTCCTGGTTTAGTCCTGGTTTAGACCTGGTTTAGACCTGGTTTAGACCTGGTTTAGTCCTGGTTTAGACCTGGTTTAGTCCTGGTTTAGTCCTGGTTTAGTCCTGGTTTAGTCCTGGTTTAGACCTGGTTTAGTCCTGGTTTTGACCTGGTTTAGTCCTGGTTTAGACCTGGTTTAGTCCTGGTTTAGTCCTGGTTTAGTCCTGGTTTAGACCTGGTTTAGACCTGGTTTAGACCTGGTTTAGTCCTGGTTTAGTCCTGGTTTAGGCCTGGTTTAGGCCTGGTTTAGTCCTGGTTTAGTCCTGGTTTAGACCTGGTTTAGACCTGGTTTAGTCCTGGTTTAGTCCTGGTTTAGTCCTGGTTTAGTCCTGGTTTAGACCTGGTTTAGTCCTGGTTTAGACCTGGTTTAGTCCTGGTTTAGACCTGGTTTAGTCCTGGTTTAGACCTGGTTTTCTCCTGGTTTAGTCCTGGTTTAGACCTGGTTTAGACCTGGTTTAGTCCTGGTTTAGACCTGGTTTAGACCTGGTTTAGACCTGGTTTAGACCTGGTTTAGTCCTGGTTTAGTCCTGGTTTAGTCCTGGTTTAGACCTGGTTTAGTCCTGATTTTGACCTGGTTTAGTTCTGGTTTAGACCTGGTTTAGACCTGGTTTAGGCCTGGTTTAGGCCTGGTTTAGTCCTGGTTTAGTCCTGGTTTAGTCCTGGTTTAGACCTGGTTTAGACCTGGTTTAGTCCTGGTTTAGTCCTGGTTTAGACCTGGTTTAGTCCTGGTTTAGTCCTGGTTTAGACCTGGTTTAGTCCTGGTTTAGACCTGGTTTAGACCTGGTTTAGACCTGGTTTAGTCCTGGTTTAGACCTGGTTTAGTCCTGGTTTAGTCCTGGTTTAGTCCTGGTTTAGTCCTGGTTTAGTCCTGGTTTAGACCTGGTTTAGACCTGGTTTAGTCCTGGTTTAGTCCTGGTTTAGACCTGGTTTAGTCCTGGTTTAGTCCTGGTTTAGTCCTGGTTTAGTCCTGGTTTAGACCTGGTTTAGTCCTGGTTTAGTCCTGGTTTAGTCCTGGTTTAGACCTGGTTTAGACCTGGTTTAGACCTGGTTTAGTCCTGGTTTAGACCTGGTTTAGTCCTGGTTTAGACCTGGTTTAGTCCTGGTTTAGTCCTGGTTTAGACCTGGTTTAGACCTGGTTTAGTCCTGGTTTAGACCTGGTTTAGACCTGGTTTAGACCTGGTTTAGTCCTGGTTTAGGCCTGGTTTAGTCCTGGTTTAGACCTGGTTTAGACCTGGTTTAGACCTGGTTTAGACCTGGTTTAGTCCTGGTTTAGTCCTGGTTTAGTCCTGGTTTAGACCTGGTTTAGTCCTGGTTTAGTCCTGGTTTAGACCTGGTTTAGTCCTGGTTTAGACCTGGTTTAGACCTGGTTTAGACCTGGTTTAGTCCTGGTTTAGACCTGGTTTAGTCCTGGTTTAGTCCTGGTTTAGTCCTGGTTTAGTCCTGGTTTAGTCCTGGTTTAGACCTGGTTTAGACCTGGTTTAGTCCTGGTTTAGTCCTGGTTTAGACCTGGTTTAGTCCTGGTTTAGTCCTGGTTTAGTCCTGGTTTAGTCCTGGTTTAGTCCTGGTTTAGACCTGGTTTAGTCCTGGTTTAGACCTGGTTTAGACCTGGTTTTCTCCTGGTTTAGTCCTGGTTTAGACCTGGTTTAGACCTGGTTTAGTCCTGGTTTAGTCCTGGTTTAGACCTGGTTTAGTCCTGGTTTAGTCCTGGTTTAGACCTGGTTTAGACCTGGTTTAGTCCTGGTTTAGTCCTGGTTTAGTCCTGGTTTAGTCCTGGTTTAGACCTGGTTTAGTCCTGGTTTAGTCCTGGTTTAGACCTGGTTTAGTCCTGGTTTAGTCCTGGTTTAGTCCTGGTTTAGTCCTGGTTTAGTCCTGGTTTAGACCTGGTTTAGACCTGGTTTAGACCTGGTTTAGACCTGGTTTAGTCCTGGTTTAGACCTGGTTTAGACCTGGTTTTCTCCTGGTTTAGTCCTGGTTTAGTCCTGGTTTAGACCTGGTTTAGTCCTGGTTTAGTCCTGGTTTAGTCCTGGTTTAGTCCTGGTTTAGACCTGGTTTAGACCTGGTTTAGTCCTGGTTTAGTCCTGGTTTAGACCTGGTTTAGTCCTGGTTTAGTCCTGGTTTAGACCTGGTTTAGACCTGGTTTAGACCTGGTTTAGTCCTGGTTTAGTCCTGGTTTAGACCTGGTTTAGACCTGGTTTAGTCCTGGTTTAGACCTGGTTTAGACCTGGTTTAGTCCTGGTTTAGTCCTGGTTTAGTCCTGGTTTAGTCCTGGTTTAGACCTGGTTTAGTCCTGGTTTAGTCCTGGTTTAGACCTGGTTTAGACCTGGTTTAGACCTGGTTTAGTCCTGGTTTAGTCCTGGTTTAGACCTGGTTTAGTCCTGGTTTAGACCTGGTTTAGACCTGGTTTAGATCTGGTTTAGTCCTGGTTTAGTCCTGGTTTAGACCTGGTTTAGTCCTGGTTTAGACCTGGTTTAGTCCTGGTTTAGTCCTGGTTTAGTCCTGGTTTAGACCTGGTTTAGACCTGGTTTAGTCCTGGTTTAGACCTGGTTTAGTCCTGGTTTAGTCCTGGTTTAGACCTGGTTTAGACCTGGTTTAGTCCTGGTTTAGACCTGGTTTAGTCCTGGTTTAGTCCTGGTTTAGACCTGGTTTAGACCTGGTTTAGACCTGGTTTAGACCTGGTTTAGTCCTGGTTTAGACCTGGTTTAGTCCTGGTTTAGTCCTGGTTTAGACCTGGTTTAGTCCTGGTTTTGACCTGGTTTAGTCCTGGTTTAGACCTGGTTTAGTCCTGGTTTAGTCCTGGTTTAGTCCTGGTTTAGACCTGGTTTAGACCTGGTTTAGACCTGGTTTAGTCCTGGTTTAGACCTGGTTTAGTCCTGGTTTAGGCCTGGTTTAGGCCTGGTTTAGTCCTGGTTTAGTCCTGGTTTAGACCTGGTTTAGACCTGGTTTAGTCCTGGTTTAGTCCTGGTTTAGTCCTGGTTTAGTCCTGGTTTAGACCTGGTTTAGACCTGGTTTAGACCTGGTTTAGTCCTGGTTTAGACCTGGTTTAGTCCTGGTTTAGTCCTGGTTTAGTCCTGGTTTAGACCTGGTTTAGTCCTGGTTTTGACCTGGTTTAGTCCTGGTTTAGACCTGGTTTAGTCCTGGTTTAGTCCTGGTTTAGTCCTGGTTTAGACCTGGTTTAGACCTGGTTTAGACCTGGTTTAGTCCTGGTTTAGTCCTGGTTTAGGCCTGGTTTAGGCCTGGTTTAGTCCTGGTTTAGTCCTGGTTTAGACCTGGTTTAGTCCTGGTTTAGTCCTGGTTTAGTCCTGGTTTAGACCTGGTTTAGTCCTGGTTTAGACCTGGTTTAGACCTGGTTTAGTCCTGGTTTAGACCTGGTTTAGACCTGGTTTAGTCCTGGTTTAGACCTGGTTTAGTCCTGGTTTAGTCCTGGTTTAGTCCTGGTTTAGACCTGGTTTAGTCCTGATTTTGACCTGGTTTAGTTCTGGTTTAGACCTGGTTTAGTCCTGGTTTAGTCCTGGTTTAGTCCTGGTTTAGACCTGGTTTAGTCCTGGTTTAGACCTGGTTTAGACCTGGTTTAGACCTGGTTTAGTCCTGGTTTAGTCCTGGTTTAGTCCTGGTTTAGTCCTGGTTTAGGCCTGGTTTAGGCCTGGTTTAGTCCTGGTTTAGTCCTGGTTTAGACCTGGTTTAGACCTGGTTTAGTCCTGGTTTAGTCCTGGTTTAGTCCTGGTTTAGTCCTGGTTTAGACCTGGTTTAGTCCTGGTTTAGTCCTGGTTTAGACCTGGTTTAGTCCTGGTTTAGACCTGGTTTAGACCTGGTTTAGACCTGGTTTAGTCCTGGTTTAGACCTGGTTTTCTCCTGGTTTAGTCCTGGTTTAGACCTGGTTTAGACCTGGTTTAGTCCTGGTTTAGTCCTGGTTTAGACCTGGTTTAGTCCTGGTTTAGTCCTGGTTTAGTCCTGGTTTAGACCTGGTTTAGACCTGGTTTAGTCCTGGTTTAGTCCTGGTTTAGACCTGGTTTTCTCCTGGTTTAGTCCTGGTTTAGACCTGGTTTAGTCCTGGTTTAGACCTGGTTTTCTCCTGGTTTAGTCCTGGTTTAGACCTGGTTTAGACCTGGTTTAGTCCTGGTTTAGACCTGGTTTAGACCTGGTTTAGACCTGGTTTAGTCCTGGTTTAGTCCTGGTTTAGTCCTGGTTTAGACCTGGTTTAGACCTGGTTTAGTCCTGGTTTAGTCCTGGTTTAGACCTGGTTTAGTCCTGGTTTAGTCCTGGTTTAGACCTGGTTTAGACCTGGTTTAGTCCTGGTTTAGTCCTGGTTTAGACCTGGTTTAGACCTGGTTTAGACCTGGTTTAGTCCTGGTTTAGTCCTGGTTTAGACCTGGTTTAGACCTGGTTTAGTCCTGGTTTAGTCCTGGTTTAGACCTGGTTTAGACCTGGTTTAGACCTGGTTTAGTCCTGGTTTAGTCCTGGTTTAGACCTGGTTTAGACCTGGTTTAGACCTGGTTTAGTCCTGGTTTAGACCTGGTTTAGTCCTGGTTTAGTCCTGGTTTAGTCCTGGTTTAGACCTGGTTTAGTCCTGGTTTAGTCCTGGTTTAGTCCTGGTTTAGACCTGGTTTAGTCCTGGTTTAGTCCTGGTTTAGACCTGGTTTAGACCTGGTTTAGACCTGGTTTTCTCCTGGTTTAGTCCTGGTTTAGACCTGGTTTAGACCTGGTTTAGTCCTGGTTTAGTCCTGGTTTAGACCTGGTTTAGTCCTGGTTTAGTCCTGGTTTAGTCCTGGTTTAGACCTGGTTTAGTCCTGGTTTAGACCTGGTTTAGACCTGGTTTAGACCTGGTTTAGTCCTGGTTTAGTCCTGGTTTAGTCCTGGTTTAGACCTGGTTTAGTCCTGGTTTAGTCCTGGTTTAGACCTCGTTTAGTCCTGGTTTAGTCCTGGTTTAGACCTGGTTTAGACCTGGTTTAGACCTGGTTTAGTCCTGGTTTAGTCCTGGTTTAGACCTCGTTTAGTCCTGGTTTAGTCCTGGTTTAGACCTGGTTTAGACCTGGTTTAGACCTGGTTTAGTCCTGGTTTAGTCCTGGTTTAGACCTGGTTTAGACCTGGTTTAGTCCTGGTTTAGTCCTGGTTTAGTCCTGGTTTAGACCTGGTTTAGACCTGGTTTAGACCTGGTTTAGTCCTGGTTTAGTCCTGGTTTAGACCTGGTTTAGTCCTGGTTTAGACCTGGTTTAGACCTGGTTTTCTCCTGGTTTAGTCCTGGTTTAGACCTGGTTTAGATCTGGTTTAGTCCTGGTTTAGTCCTGGTTTAGACCTCGTTTAGTCCTGGTTTAGTCCTGGTTTAGACCTGGTTTAGACCTGGTTTAGACCTGGTTTAGTCCTGGTTTAGTCCTGGTTTAGACCTGGTTTAGACCTGGTTTAGTCCTGGTTTAGTCCTGGTTTAGTCCTGGTTTAGACCTGGTTTAGACCTGGTTTAGACCTGGTTTAGTCCTGGTTTAGTCCTGGTTTAGACCTGGTTTAGTCCTGGTTTAGACCTGGTTTAGACCTGGTTTAGTCCTGGTTTAGACCTGGTTTAGACCTGGTTTAGACCTGGTTTAGACCTGGTTTAGTCCTGGTTTAGACCTGGTTTAGACCTGGTTTAGTCCTGGTTTAGTCCTGGTTTAGTCCTGGTTTAGACCTGGTTTAGACCTGGTTTAGTCCTGGTTTAGACCTGGTTTAGTCCTGGTTTAGTCCTGGTTTAGTCCTGGTTTAGTCCTGGTTTAGTCCTGGTTTAGACCTGGTTTAGACCTGGTTTAGTCCTGGTTTAGACCTGGTTTAGTCCTGGTTTAGTCCTGGTTTAGTCCTGGTTTAGTCCTGGTTTAGTCCTGGTTTAGACCTGGTTTAGACCTGGTTTAGTCCTGGTTTAGACCTGGTTTAGTCCTGGTTTAGTCCTGGTTTAGTCCTGGTTTAGACCTGGTTTAGACCTGGTTTAGTCCTGGTTTAGACCTGGTTTAGACCTGGTTTAGACCTGGTTTAGTCCTGGTTTAGTCCTGGTTTAGGCCTGGTTTAGTCCTGGTTTAGTCCTGGTTTAGACCTGGTTTAGACCTGGTTTAGACCTGGTTTAGTCCTGGTTTAGTCCTGGTTTAGTCCTGGTTTAGTCCTGGTTTAGACCTGGTTTAGTCCTGGTTTAGACCTGGTTTAGTCCTGGTTTAGACCTGGTTTAGACCTGGTTTAGACCTGGTTTAGTCCTGGTTTAGTCCTGGTTTAGACCTGGTTTAGTCCTGGTTTAGTCCTGGTTTAGTCCTGGTTTAGTCCTGGTTTAGACCTGGTTTAGATCTGGTTTTCTCCTGGTTTAGTCCTGGTTTAGACCTGGTTTAGACCTGGTTTAGTCCTGGTTTAGTCCTGGTTTAGACCTGGTTTAGTCCTGGTTTAGTCCTGGTTTAGTCCTGGTTTAGACCTGGTTTAGTCCTGGTTTAGACCTGGTTTAGACCTGGTTTAGTCCTGGTTTAGACCTGGTTTAGACCTGGTTTTCTCCTGGTTTAGTCCTGGTTTAGACCTGGTTTAGACCTGGTTTAGTCCTGGTTTAGTCCTGGTTTAGACCTGGTTTAGTCCTGGTTTAGTCCTGGTTTAGACCTGGTTTAGACCTGGTTTAGTCCTGGTTTAGTCCTGGTTTAGTCCTGGTTTAGACCTGGTTTAGACCTGGTTTAGTCCTGGTTTAGTCCTGGTTTAGACCTGGTTTAGTCCTGGTTTAGTCCTGGTTTAGACCTGGTTTAGACCTGGTTTAGACCTGGTTTAGTCCTGGTTTAGACCTGGTTTAGACCTGGTTTAGACCTGGTTTAGACCTGGTTTAGTCCTGGTTTAGTCCTGGTTTAGACCTGGTTTAGTCCTGGTTTAGTCCTGGTTTAGTCCTGGTTTAGTCCTGGTTTAGACCTGGTTTAGACCTGGTTTAGACCTGGTTTAGTCCTGGTTTAGTCCTGGTTTAGACCTGGTTTAGACCTGGTTTAGACCTGGTTTAGTCCTGGTTTAGTCCTGGTTTAGACCTGGTTTAGTCCTGGTTTAGACCTGGTTTAGACCTGGTTTAGACCTGGTTTAGTCCTGGTTTAGTCCTGGTTTAGTCCTGGTTTAGACCTGGTTTAGACCTGGTTTTCTCCTGGTTTAGTCCTGGTTTAGACCTGGTTTAGACCTGGTTTAGACCTTGTTTAGACCTGGTTTAGTCCTGGTTTAGACCTGGTTTAGTCCTGGTTTAGACCTGGTTTAGACCTGGTTTTCTCCTGGTTTAGTCCTGGTTTAGACCTGGTTTAGACCTGGTTTAGTAATGGTTTAGTCCTGGTTTAGACCTGGTTTAGTCCTGGTTTAGTCCTGGTTTAGTCCTGGTTTAGACCTGGTTTAGACCTGGTTTAGACCTGGTTTAGTCCTGGTTTAGACCTGGTTTAGACCTGGTTTTCTCCTGGTTTAGTCCTGGTTTAGACCTGGTTTAGTCCTGGTTTAGACCTGGTTTAGACCTGGTTTAGACCTGGTTTAGACCTGGTTTAGACCTGGTTTAGACCTGGTTTAGTCCTGGTTTAGACCTGGTTTAGTCCTGGTTTAGACCTGGTTTAGACCTGGTTCAGTCCTGGTTTAGTCCTGGTTCAGTCCTGGTTTAGTCCTGGTTTAGACCTGGTTCAGTCCTGGTTTAGTCCTGGTTTAGACCTGGTTCAGTCCTGGTTTAGTCCTGGTTTAGACCTGGTTTTCTCCTGGTTTAGTCCTGGTTTAGACCTGGTTTAGTCCTGGTTTAGACCTGGTTTAGACCTGGTTTAGACCTGGTTTAGACCTGGTTTAGTCCTGGTTTAGACCTGGTTTAGTCCTGGTTTAGACCTGGTTTAGACCTGGTTTAGACCTGGTTTAGACCTGGTTTAGTCCTGGTTTAGACCTGGTTTAGTCCTGGTTTAGACCTGGTTTAGACCTGGTTTAGACCTGGTTTAGACCTGGTTTAGTCCTGGTTTAGTCCTGGTTCAGTCCTGGTTTAGTCCTGGTTTAGTCCTGGTTCAGTCCTGGTTCAGTCCTGGTTTAGTCCTGGTTTAGACCTGGTTTAGTCCTGGTTTAGTCCTGGTTTAGACCTGGTTTAGTCCTGGTTTAGTCCTGGTTTAGACCTGGTTCAGTCCTGGTTTAGTCCTGGTTTAGACCTGGTTTTCTCCTGGTTTAGTCCTGGTTTAGACCTGGTTTAGTCCTGGTTTAGACCTGGTTTAGACCTGGTTTAGACCTGGTTTAGACCTGGTTTAGACCTGGTTTAGACCTGGTTTAGTCCTGGTTTAGACCTGGTTTAGTCCTGGTTTAGACCTGGTTTAGACCTGGTTTAGACCTGGTTTAGACCTGGTTTAGTCCTGGTTTAGACCTGGTTCAGTCCTGGTTTAGTCCTGGTTTAGACCTGGTTCAGTCCTGGTTTAGTCCTGGTTTAGACCTGGTTTTCTCCTGGTTTAGTCCTGGTTTAGACCTGGTTTAGTCCTGGTTTAGACCTGGTTTAGACCTGGTTTAGACCTGGTTTAGACCTGGTTTAGACCTGGTTTAGACCTGGTTTAGTCCTGGTTTAGACCTGGTTTAGTCCTGGTTTAGACCTGGTTTAGACCTGGTTTAGACCTGGTTTAGACCTGGTTTAGACCTGGTTTAGTCCTGGTTTAGTCCTGGTTCAGTCCTGGTTTAGTCCTGGTTTAGACCTGGTTCAGTCCTGGTTTAGTCCTGGTTTAGACCTGGTTTAGTCCTGGTTTAGTCCTGGTTTAGACCTGGTTCAGTCCTGGTTTAGACCTGGTTTAGTCCTGGTTTAGTCCTGGTTTAGACCTGGTTTAGCCCTGGTTTAGTCCTGGTTTAGTCCTGGTTTAGACCTGGTTTAGACCTGGTTTAGTCCTGGTTTAGTCACAAACACCTCCACATCATGACACTGAGAAGAAAAGAACAAAGAGAAATGAATAATAATGAACGTCACTTTCAGGACAAACTTCAGATCTTCACCTTCCGTCTCCGGCTCCAGCGCTGACCAGGAACCTATCGTCACACGAGAACCTCACACAGGCCACGGCCCCAGAGTGAGCGCAGAACCCCCGAGGAGAACCCTGAAACACAGGCAAGAGGAGAACCCTGAAACACACAGACCTGAGGAGAACCCTGGGGAGAACCCTGAAACACACAGACCAGAGGAGAACCCTGGGGAGAACCCTGAGGAGAACCTTAAAACACACGGACCTGAGGAGAACCCTGGGGAGAACCTTAAAACACACAGACCTGAGGAGAACCCTGAAACAGACAGACCAGAGGAGAACCCTGAGGAGAACCCTAAAACACACAGACCAGAGGAGAACCCTGGGGAGAACCCTGAAACACACAGACCAGAGGAGAACCCTGGGGAGAACCCTGAGGAGAACCCTGAAACACACAGACCTGAGGAGAACCCTGGGGAGAACCTTAAAACACACAGACCTGAGGAGAACCCTGGGGAGAACCCTGAAACAGACAGACCTGAGGAGAACCCTGGGGAGAACCCTGAAACACACAGACCAGAGGAGAACCCTGGGGAGAACCCTGAGGAGAACCCTGAAACACACAGATCAGAGGAGAACCCTGGGGAGAACCCTGAGGAGAACCCTGAAACACACAGACCAGAGGAGAACCCTGGGGAGAACCCTGAAACACACACACCTGAGGAGAACCCTGGGGAGAACCCTGAGGAGAACCTTAAAACACACGGACCTGAGGAGAACCCTGGGGAGAACCTTAAAACACACAGACCTGAGGAGAACCCTGAAACAGACAGACCAGAGGAGAACCCTGAGGAGAACCCTAAAACACACAGACCAGAGGAGAACCCTGGGGAGAACCCTGAAACACACAGACCAGAGGAGAACCCTGGGGAGAACCCTGAGGAGAACCCTGAAACACACAGACCTGAGGAGAACCCTGGGGAGAACCTTAAAACACACAGACCTGAGGAGAACCCTGGGGAGAACCCTGAAACAGACAGACCTGAGGAGAACCCTGGGGAGAACCCTGAAACACACAGACCAGAGGAGAACCCTGGGGAGAACCCTGAGGAGAACCCTGAAACACACAGACCAGAGGAGAACCCTGGGGAGAACCCTGAAACAGACAGACCTGAGGAGAACCCTAAAACACACAGACCAGAGGAGAACCCTGGGGAGAACCCTGAGGAGAACCCTGAAACACACAGACCTGAGGAGAACCCTGGGGAGAACACTGAGGAGAACCTTAAAACACACGGACCTGAGGAGAACCCTGGGGAGAACCTTAAAACACACAGACCAGAGGAGAACCCTGAGGAGAACCCTAAAACACACAGACCAGAGGAGAACCCTGGGGAGAACCCTGAAACACACAGACCAGAGGAGAACCCTGGGGAGAACCCTGAGGAGAACCCTGAAACACACAGACCTGAGGAGAACCCTGGGGAGAACCTTAAAACACACAGACCTGAGGAGAACCCTGGGGAGAACCCTGAAACAGACAGACCTGAGGAGAACCCTGGGGAGAACCCTGAAACACACAGACCAGAGGAGAACCCTGGGGAGAACCCTGAGGAGAACCCTGAAACACACAGACCAGAGGAGAACCCTGGGGAGAACCCTGAAACAGACAGACCTGAGGAGAACCCTAAAACACACAGACCAGAGGAGAACCCTGGGGAGAACCCTGGGGAGAACCTTAAAACACACAGACCAGAGGAGAACCCTGGGGAGAACCCTGAAACACACAGACCAGAGGAGAACCCTGGGGAGAACCCTGAGGAGAACCCTGAAACACACAGACCTGAGGAGAACCCTGGGGAGAACCTTAAAACACACAGACCTGAGGAGAACCCTGGGGAGAACCCTGAAACAGACAGACCTGAGGAGAACCCTAAAACACACAGACCAGAGGAGAACCCTGGGGAGAACCCTGAGGAGAACCCTGAAACACACAGACCTGAGGAGAACCCTGGGGAGAACCTTAAAACACACAGACCAGAGGAGAACCCTGGGGAGAACCCTGAAACAGAAACACATCTGAAACAGACTTGGTTTTAGAGGCATAAACAAAATTTCAGTCTTTCTGAGAGGAACAGCTCTGAGGGGAACAGCTCTGAGGGGAACAGCTCTGTGAGGAACAGCTCTGTGAGGAACAGCTCTGAGGGGAACAGCTCTGAGGGGAACAGCTCTGTGAGGAACAGCTCTGAGAGGAACAGCTCTGAGGGGAACAGCTCTGTGAGGAACAGCTCTGAGGGGAACAGCTCTGAGGGGAACAGCTCTGTGAGGAACAGCTCTGTGAGGAACAGCTCTGAGAGGAACAGCTCTGAGGGGAACAGCTCTGAGGGGAACAGCTCTGAGGGGAACAGCTCTGTGAGGAACAGCTCTGAGGAACAGCTCTGAGAGGAACAGCTCTGAGGGGAACAGCTCTGTGAGGAACAGCTCTGAGGGGAACAGCTCTGAGGGGAACAGCTCTGTGAGGAACAGCTCTGAGAGGAACAGCTCTGAGGGGAACAGCTCTGTGAGGAACAGCTCTGAGGGGAACAGCTCTGAGGGGAACAGCTCTGTGAGGAACAGCTCTGTGAGGAACAGCTCTGAGAGGAACAGCTCTGAGGGGAACAGCTCTGAGGGGAACAGCTCTGAGGGGAACAGCTCTGTGAGGAACAGCTCTGAGGAACAGCTCTGAGAGGAACAGCTCTGTGAGGAACAGCTCTGAGGGGAACAGCTCTGAGGGGAACAGCTCTGTGAGGAACAGCTCTGAGGGGAACAGATCTGAGGGGAACAGCTCTGTGAGGAACAGCTCTGAGAGGAACAGCTCTGAGGGGAACAGCTCTGAGAGGAACAGCTCTGTGAGGAACAGCTCTGAGGGGAACAGCTCTGAGGGGAACAGCTCTGTGAGGAACAGCTCTGAGGGGAACAGCTCTGAGGGGAACAGCTCTGAGAGGAACAGCTCTGTGAGGAACAGCTCTGAGGGGAACAGCTCTGAGAGGAACAGCTCTGTGAGGAACAGCTCTGAGGAACAGCTCTGAGAGGAACAGCTCTGAGAGGAACAGCTCTGAGAGGAACAGCTCTGAGGAACAGCTCTGAGAGGAACAGCTCTGAGGGGAACAGCTCTGTGAGGAACAGCTCTGAGGGGAACAGATCTGAGGGGAACAGCTCTGAGGGGAACAGCTCTGTGAGGAACAGCTCTGAGGGGAACAGCTCTGTGAGGAACAGCTCTGTGAGGAACAGCTCTGTGAGGAACAGCTCTGAGGGGAACAGCTCTGAGGGGAACAGCTCTGAGAGGAACAGCTCTGTGAGGAACAGCTCTGAGGGGAACAGCTCTGAGAGGAACAGCTCTGTGAGGAACAGCTCTGAGGGGAACAGCTCTGAGGGGAACAGCTCTGAGGGGAACAGCTCTGAGAGGAACAGCTCTGTGAGGAACAGCTCTGAGGGGAACAGCTCTGAGAGGAACAGCTCTGTGAGGAACAGCTCTGTGAGGAACAGCTCTGAGGGGAACAGCTCTGTGAGGAACAGCTCTGAGGGGAACAGCTCTGAGAGGAACAGCTCTGTGAGGAACAGCTCTGAGGGGAACAGCTCTGAGAGGAACAGCTCTGAGGGGAACAGCTCTGTGAGGAACAGCTCTGAGGGGAACAGCTCTGAGAGGAACAGCTCTGAGGGGAACAGCTCTGTGAGGAACAGCTCTGAGGGGAACAGCTCTGAGAGGAACAGCTCTGAGAGAGGAACAGCTGAAAGGTTTTATCACCTGTCCTGGGGGGAAGCTGAACAGCTGAATGGTTCCTTGCTCGTCTCCCGTCACCAGAGAAAGTCCGGAGTGAGACGCGCTCAGGGTCGTGACCTCTGTCACTTCTGGAGCTCGAGGCCACGCCCCCTGCACCTCCTCCCCAACGATGCTATGGAAACACATGACAACACCAGGTTCAGGGCGGAGCCAGACTGCTGTGATTGGACGGATTTAAATGTCATTTCTGGAGTGAAACGTGTGTTTCATTTGTTTTGTTTAAAGGTCAAATGGAATGTTCTGTTACTTTGTGGGCGGGGCCTCTGAGGGCATGACACTTTAATAATAAAAACTTGAATTGTTAAAGTTTGTGTTGCCATAGTGACCAGTGTGTGCAGAGCTCTCTCTCCTGATTGGTCGGTTTGAATCTCACCTGGTCCAGCTCGCCCACGTCACTCTCTCGCTCTCACTCGCGGCTTTTCCACTCGGCACCTCCAGGACGAGCCTGCAGAGGGCGCTAGTGCTCACCTGCAACACACCAGACCTGAGACCAGGGTCTGGACCTGAGACCGGGTCTAAGACCTGAGACCGGGGTCTGGACCTGAGACCGGGTCTAAGACCTGAGACCGCGTCTAAGACCTGAGACCAGGGTCTAAGACCTGAGACCGGGTTTAAACAGTTCTAAACCTGGACTAAACCTGGTCTTGTGTGTGTCTTGTACCTGTATAAATCTGGAGTCCGCAGAGAAGTCCAGGCTCTGCACGGATCCAGGGAGGTCTTTACAGAACCCGACCCGGTTTAGACCAGGACCCAGACTTAGGTCATAGAAGTCCACCACCGAGTCCAAGAAGCCCACGGCCAAGAACCTGCCGTCCGGACTAAACCTGGACCAGAGAACAAAGGTTAGACCAGACACATGGCCCGAGCGCCTGCATGGCCCGAGCGCCTGCATGGCCCGAGCTCCTGCATGGCCCGAGCACCTGCATGGCCCAAACCCGAGCGCCTGTATGGCCCTCACCTGAGCGCCTGTATGGCCCCGCTGCGGTCTCGTTTCTTGCCCCACAGCTGCAGGGTCTGGGTGGTGAGCAGCAGAACTTCTCCGTGGTCGAGTCCAACAGACAGAACGTCTCCAGTGGGACTGAAGCAGCAGCAGAGAGCGACTCGACCCACAGAGACACAGCTCAGGAGCTTCTGAGACACCAGAGGACACAGAGACACAGAGACACAGCTCAGGAGCTTCTGAGACACCAGAGGACACAGAGACACAGCTCAGGAGCTTCTGAGACACCAGAGGACACAGAGACACAGCTCAGGAGCTTCTGAGACACCAGAGGACACAGAGACACAGCTCAGGAGCTTCTGAGACACCAGAGGACACAGAGACACAGAGACACAGCTCAGGAGCTTCTGAGACACCAGAGGACACAGAGACACAGAGACACAGCTCAGGAGCTTCTGAGACACCAGAGGACACAGAGACACAGAGACACAGCTCAGGAGCTTCTGAGACACCAGAGGACACAGAGACACAGCTCAGGAGCTTCTGAGACACCAGAGGACACAGAGACACAGCTCAGGAGCTTCTGAGACACCAGAGGACACAGAGACACAGAGACACAGCTCAGGAGCTTCTGAGACACCAGAGGACACAGAGACACAGCTCAGGAGCTTCTGAGACACCAGAGGACACAGAGACACAGAGACACAGCTCAGGAGCTTCTGAGACACCAGAGGACACAGAGACACAGAGACACAGACGTTTGGATTTTCATCCAAGAGTCATTTTCAATCTGAGGAGCTAGTCTCAGAACTCAGACATTTATCGTACTCTGAGTAAGCCCCGCCCACAGGGCGGAGCCTCCCGTTTATCTATAGTAATAGTTTTGAGTTTCCCCTGATCTTCTTTGTTCTCTGTCGTGGGCCATTTACATCCTATTGTTAGCTGCTGCTGCTCCTCATCACTGAAGAGTACCTGATGTGTTACATGTTGTAGAACTTTAAGTGCGACTGCATCGTCCCTGTCAAAGAAAGACTTTCAAACCGGCTCTTTTCCTGCTCTTCACCCCCGTCTTATAAAGAGGGGCGGGGCTTACTCAGAGTAGGACGCATATCTGAGTTCCCCCAGACTAGAACCACAGATTGAGAATGACTTTTGGATGCAAGACCCAGACCCTGGTCCTGGTCCTGGTCCTGGTCCTGGTCCTGGTCCTGGTCCTGGTCCTGGTCCTGGTCCTGGTCCTGGTCTCACCTTGTCGTTCAGGTCCCAGACCCTCAGCGTTGCGTCGTCTCCGCTCGACACCAGCAGCTCTCTTATTGGATGAGTGGCCAGGCCCCAGACTCCGCCCACAGCTGTACCTCCGCCCACCACCACAGGGGGCACCAGTCCAGGAAGTGCTGAGGCTCCGCCCACTGAGGGGAGGAGCCCTAAGGAAGAGCACAAGGAAGAGTTACAAGGCCAAAGTGTCAGGATCAAAGGTACAACAACAGAAGCTCACAGCCACCAGAGGGCGCCCTCTGCTGGTGACAGGAGCGCCCTCTGCTGGTGACAGGAGCGCCCTCTGCTGGTGACAGGATTAAGTCACAGTTTAAATAGAAGTGTATTCGGTGCAGTACCGGCCACAGCCACAGCAGCAGCAGAGAGACCGCTCAAGATCAGATTCGACGCTGCATTTTTTTCTCCCATTTCAACGATGTCACCGTCTTTAGTCCCGACAAGAATCTTCCCCTGAAACACACACACACACACACACACACACACACAGAGACACACACACACACACACACAGAGACACACACACACACACACACACAGAGACACACACACACACACACACAGAGACACACACACACACACAGAGACACACACACACACACACACAGAGACACACACACACACACACAGAGACACACACACACACACAGAGACACACACACACACACAGAGACACACACACACACACACAGAGACACACACACACACACACACACACACACACAGAGACACACACACACACACAGAGACACACACACACACACACACACACAGAGACACACAGACACACACACAGACACACACACACACATACACACACACAGACACACACACAGACACACACACACACACACACATAAACTGTTTATTCTAGAGCAGAATTGGGGGTGTAACCCTATATAAACCCGCTTTAAACCCGGTCTAAACTCGGTTCTAGACCGAATACAAACCAAGTTTAAACCCGGTTCTAAACCCAATATTAACCCAGTCTAAACCCGGTTTAAACCTGGTCCAAACTCAATCTTAACCCAATATAAACCGGGTCTAAACCCGGTCTAAACCCAATCCAAACACGGTTCTGAACCCGATTTACACCCGATCTAAACCCAGTCTAAACTCAGTCCAAACCAGGTTTAAACACGGTCTAAACCCGGTCTAAACCCGGTCTAAACACGGTCTAAACCCGGTCTAAACCTGGTCTAAACCCGGTCTAAACCTGGTCTAAACCCGGACTTACGTTTGCTCTGCAGACTGAGCGGACGTTCTCCACAGTTTTCCCCGTCTCCAGTAAAAACGCACGGCACCGTTTCATTTCTTGGTCCCAAAGTTTCACAGATCCTCCTTCTTTAGTCCTGAACACAAACCAGGACCAGCACCAGGACCAGAGTCAGGACCAGGACCAGGACCAGGACCAGAGTCAGGACCAGGACCAGGACCAGGACCAGAGTCAGGACCAGAGTCAGGACCAGGACCAGGACCAGAGTCAGGACCAGGACCAGGACCAGAGTCAGGACCAGAGTCAGGACCAGGACCAGGACCAGAGTCAGGACCAGGACCAGGACCAGAGTCAGGACCAGGACCAGGACCAGAGTCAGGACCAGAGTCAGGACCAGGACCAGGACCAGGACCAGAGTCAGGACCAGGACCAGGACCAGAGTCAGGACCAGAGTCAGGACCAGGACCAGGACCAGAGTCAGGACCAGGACCAGGACCAGAGTCAGGACCAGAGTCAGGACCAGGACCAGGACCAGGACCAGAGTCAGGACCAGGACCAGGACCAGGACCAGGACCAGAGTCAGGACCAGGACCAGGACCAGGACCAGAGTCAGGACCAGGACCAGGACCAGGACCAGGACCAGGACCAGAGTCAGAACCAGGACCAGGACCAGGACCAGGACCAGGGTCCAGAGTCCAGAGTCCAGAGTCCAGGACCACCTGAGTGCGGCCCCTGAGTGCGGCCCCTGGCCCCTGTGACTCACGGTCTCTCTTTGGCCCCGGTGACGATGAGTCCGTCTCTCAGAGAGGTGAACATGCTGAAGACCGGCCCATTGTGGGCCTTCTCCACCACTCGCTCCAGAACGTGGGCCCTCCACACAAACACGTCCCCGTTTATGGCCCCCGAGAATGTCAGGCTGTTCTGAGGAGCACAAAGAACTGGGTTTGAACCGGGTCTGGACCGGGTCTGGACCGGGTCTGGACCGGGTCTGGACCGGGTCTGGACCAAGGCAGATCCTCTTCAAACCCGGTTCAGATTCTCTATTAAATATGGAACTTTATTATGAATCATTCTTGTCCCAAGGCTCATCCTAAACCGAGTGGGGCCCCTACGCAGACGCACAGAGGGCCCCATTGGGAATCCATCCCAGGACCTTCTCGTGTGAAGCGAGGGTGCTAACCACTGCATAATCGCCCTGAACAGCTGCAGGACTCACGGCTCCAAAGGCAAGCGCCAGCATGGTCTGGCTTGTGGCCCCGTCCTTGCAGGCGTTCAGTCCTTTCTTGTAGATCAAAGCGCCTCCGACGACGCTCCAGAACTTCACGTGTTTGACTCCGACAGAAACGAACTGCGAGTCCGAGTCCGGCCGGAACTCAGCCACGAAGACACGCTCGCGGTGGCCCCCCCTGCTGGTCATCACGGAGCCTGCAGCCCAGAGACCCCGAGGATTTAGAGTTGTGTTAGCTCAAGCTAACCCTGACCTGATGTGTTAGCTCAAGCTAACCTTGACCTGATGTGTTAGCTCAAGCTAACCCTGACCTGATGTGTTAGCTCAAGCTAACCTTGACCTGATGTGTTAGCTGAAGCTAACCCTGACCTGATGTGTTAGCTGAAGCTAACCCTGACCTGATGTGTTAGCTGAAGCTAACCCTGACCTGATGTGTTAGCTGAAGCTAACCCTGACCTGATGTGTTAGCTGAAGCTAACCCTGACCTGATGTGTTAGCTCAAGCTAACCCTGACCTGATGTTTTAGCTCAAGCAAACCCTGACCTGATGTGTTAGCTGAAGCTAACCCTGACCTGACGTGTTAGCTGAAGCTAACCCTGACCTGATGTGTTAGCTGAAGCTAACCCTGACCTGATGTGTTAGCTCAAGCTAACCTTGACCTGATGTGTTAGCTGAAGCTAACCCTGACCTGATGTGTTAGCTGAAGCTAACCCTGACCTGATGTGTTAGCTGAAGCTAACCCTGACCTGATGTGTTAGCTCAAGCTAACCCTGACCTGATGTGTTAGCTCAAGCTAACCTTGACCTGATGTGTTAGCTGAAGCTAACCCTGACCTGATGTGTTAGCTGAAGCTAACCCTGACCTGATGTGTTAGCTGAAGCTAACCCTGACCTGATGTGTTAGCTGAAGCTAACCTTGACCTGATGTGTTAGCTGAAGCTAACCCTGACCTGATGTGTTAGCTGAAGCTAACCCTGACCTGATGTGTTAGCTGAAGCTAACCCTGACCTGATGTGTTAGCTGAAGCTAACCCTGACCTGATGTGTTAGCTGAAGCTAACCCTGACCTGATGTTTTAGCTGAAGCTAACCCTGACCTGATGTGTTAGCTGAAGCTAACCCTGACCTGATGTGTTAGCTGAAGCTAACCCTGACCTGATGTGTTAGCTGAAGCTAACCCTGACCTGATGTGTTAGCTGAAGCTAACCCTTGTTGTTGTTCATTTGAATGTTCGGCCCCTGAAGAGACTTTCTCTGAGCAGCTGTGGAGCCAAAATGGTGTCCTGTTTTGTACTTGTGTGTACTTGTATGCAGTTGTGTGTACTTGTGTGTACTTGTATGCAGTTGTGTGTACTTGTATGCAGTTGTGTGTACTTGTGTGTACTTGTATGCAGTTGTGTGTACTTTTGTGTACTTGTATGCAGTTGTGTGTACTTGTATGCAGTTGTGTGTACTTGTGTGTACTTGTATGCAGTTGTGTGTACTTGTATGCAGTTGTGTGTACTTGTATGCAGTTGTGTGTACTTGTGTGTACTTGTATGCAGTTGTGTGTACTTGTATGCAGTTGTGTGTACTTGTGTGTACTTGTATGAAGTTGTGTGTGCTTGTGGGTACTTGTATGCACTTGTGTGTACTTGTATGAAGTTGTGTGTGCTTGTGTGTACTTGTATGCAGTTGTGTGTACTTGTGTATGCAGTTGTGTGTACTCGTGTGTACTTGTATGCAGTTGTGTGTACTTGTATGCAGTTGTGTGTACTTGTGTGTACTTGTATGAAGTTGTGTGTGCTTGTGTGTACTTGTGTATGCAGTTGTGTGTACTTGTATGCAGTTGTGTGTACTCATGTGTACTTGTGTGTACTTGTATGCAGTTGTGTGTACTTGTGTGTACTTGTGTGTACCTGTGTATGCAGTTGTGTGTACTTGTTTGTACTTGTATGCACTTGTGTGTACTTGTGTGTACTTGTATGCACTTGTGTGTACTTGTATGCACTTGTGTGTACTTGTGTGTACTTGTGTGTACTTGTGTGTACTTGTATGCACTTGTGTGTACTTGTGTGTACTTGTGTGTACTTGTGTGTACTTGTATGCACTTGTGTGTACTTGTGTGTACTTGTGTGCACTTGTGTGTACTTGTGTGTACTTGTGTGTACTTGTGTGTACTTGTATGCACTTGTGTGTACTTGTGTGTACTTGTGTGTACTTGTGTGTACTTGTGTGTACTTGTGTGTACTTGTGTGTACTTGTATGCACTTGTGTGTACTTGTGTGTACTTGTGTGTACTTGTGTGTACTTGTGTGTACTTGTGTGCACTTGTGTGTACTTGTGTGTACTTGTGTGTACCTTCTTGCCAGCGCCACACGGTGACAGTGTGTTCAGGGTCCAGTCCCACAGACAGCAGCAGTTTTCCCGTCGCACTGAAGTTTAATGAACCCACAGCTTTTCCCTGAGGGACAGGAAGTACCGACAGAGTCTGTTTAGAGTCCGCCTCCCACACACGGATCTGAGCACCTGCAAGAGCAACACACCTGAGCACCTGCAAGAGCAACACACCTGAACACCTGCAAGAGCAATACATCTGATCACCTGCAAGAGCAACACACCTGAGAACCTGCAAGCGTAACACATCTGAACACCTGCAAGAGCAATACATCTGAGCACCTGCAAGAGCAACACATCTGAAAACCTGCAAGAGCAACACACCTGAACACCTGCAAGAGCAACACACCTGAACACCTGCAAGAGCAATACATCTGATCACCTGCAAGAGCAACACACCTGAGAACCTGCAAGCGTAACACATCTGAACACCTGCAAGAGCAATACATCTGATCACCTGCAAGAGCAACACATCTGATTACCCGCAAGAGCAACACACCTGGACACCTGCAAGAGCAACACACCTGGACACCTGCAAGCGTAACACATCTGAACACCTGCAAGAGCAATACATCTGAGCACCTGCAATAGCAACACATCTGATCACCTGCAAGAGCAATACATCTGAGCACCTGCAAGAGCAACACATCTGAACACCTGCAAGAGCAATACATCTGAACACCTGGAAGAGCAACAAATCTGAGCACCTGCAAGAGCAACACATCTGAACACCTGCAAGAGCAACACACCTGAGCACATGCAAGAGCAACACACCTGTACACCTGCAAGAGCAACACACCTGGCACCTGCAAGCGTAACACATCTGAGCACCTGCAAGAGCAATACATCTGAGCACCTGCAATAGCAACACATCTGATCACCTGCAAGAGCAATACATCTGAGCACCTGCAAGAGCAACACATCTGAACACCTGCAAGAGCAATACATCTGAACACCTGGAAGAGCAACAAATCTGAGCACCTGCAAGAGCAACACATCTGAACACCTGCAAGAGCAACACATCTGAGCACCTGCAAGAGCAATACATCTGACCACCTGCAAGAGCAAAAACATCTGAACACCTGCAAGAGCAACACATCTGGACACCTGCCAGAGCAATACATCTGAACACCTGCAAGAGCAAAAAATCGGAACACCTGCAAGAGCAAAAACATCTGAACACCTGCAAGAGCAACATATGTTGAACAAAATGACGGCATAAAGACCTGGTCATGTTCACGCTGGACGTTCTGAGTGAAATGTTCTACACAAACTGGACTCTCATTCTTCTGCTCCAACAAATGAGCCGATCAATAATAAAAGCTCAAATTTAATCAAATATAAATTAGATGATTAATGTTTGTGATCTGGAAAACTGAAGAAACTCACCTGAAACTTCAGCCTCTGGACAGAAACAGAGAAGATTAAACAGATTTAAAATGTTAGAATGTAAAGGGGAGGGGCAAGTGTAAAATGGGATGGGCATTAAGGGAAAAAGGCGGGTCTTACCTGGAGAATCACTCATGACTCCTCCTCCTTCAGGAAGCGGCAGAAAAGAGAAACAGCACTTCAATACTTCAGTCCTTTTCTTTAGACCGGGCCCCCGCTTTAGACCGGGCCCCCCCCTGCTTTTAACCTGGTTTAGACCTGGTTTAGACCTGGTTTAGTCCTGGTTCAGACCTGGTTTAGTCCTGGTTTAGACCTGGTTCAGACCTGGTTTAGTCCTGGTTTAGACCTGGTTTAGTACCTGTTTGTCCCGTGGCGATCACATTGCAGTATTTGGGATGTTGGTTGACTGTCAGACTCAAGATGTCGTCTGTGTGCTCCAGGTAAAAGCTCTGAGTCCCTGAAACAGAAAGAGGATCAGGACCAGGACCAGGACCAGGACCAGGACCAGGACCAGGACCAGGACCAGGACCAGGACCAGGACCAGACCTGAGGAGAGGTTCTGGACCACAGCGACTCGAGCTGTGTGGAACACCATGTCCAGGCCGTCGTTGAGGTAGTGCAGGTTGTTGCGACAGTCGAGGCCCCTGAAGCCGAACACGTGCTCCAGAACCAGGTCCTCGATGGGTTTCTTTCTGGACGTGTTTCCTCGGAGCAGTTTCTCAGGCTGAGGAGCCGCTCGACTCACAGGAGGCCTGAGGGACACACAGTGACACACTTACTCCCTTAGGACTTTTCTAAAGACCTAGATCAGACTTAGTACCTGTCCAGGTCCAGAGCCGGGTCCAGGAGCTGTGGTCTGGGCCTGATCTTCCTCTGGACTTTAGGCCCAAAGTCCAGAGTCCGCTCTCGAGATACGTCACTGTCATAACCTTCAAGAACATTCAAGAACGTTCAGGAACGTTCAGGAACGTTCAAGAACGTTCAGGAACGTTCAGGAACGTTCAAGAACGTTCTTGAACGTTCAAGAACGTTCAAGAACGTTCAGGAACGTTCAGGAACGTTCAGGGCCTAAAGCTGTTGAAGCTAAACATGATGAAAAGATCTTCAAACGCTCCAGGAAATGTAAAAACACGGGTGAGATGAACGAGCTCACAAAGACATGACGCCCCCTGGTGGTGGTGGTGGAGTGGTTAGGGCGGCAGCACACGTGCCAGTAACACTTTCCTCCTCTCATTTCTTCTCCTCTCATTTCCTCGCCTCTCATTTCCTCGCCTCTCATTTCCTCCTCTCATTTCCTCCTCTCATTTCCTCCTCTCATTTCCTCATCTCATTTCCTCACCTCTCATTTCCTCCTCTCATTTCCTCCTCTCATTTCCTCTCCTCTCATTTCCTCACCTCTCATTTCCTCCTCTCATTTCCTCCTCTCATTTCCTCCTCTCATTTCCTCCTCTCATTTCCTCTCCTCTCATTTTCTCCTCTCATTTCCTCCTCTAATTTCCTCCTCTCATTTCCTCCTCTCATTTCCTCCTCTCATTTCCTCCTCATTTCCTCTCCTCTCATTTCCTCCTCATTTCCTCTCCTCTCATTTCCTCTCCTCTCATTTCCTCCTCTCATTTCCTCCTCTCATTTCCTCTCCTCTCATTTCCTCTCCTCTCATTTCCTCGCCTCTCATTTCCTCCTCTCATTTCCTCATCTCATTTCCTCCTCTCATTTCCTCCTCTCATTTCCTCCTCACATTTCCTCCTCTCATTTCCTCCTCTCATTTCCTCCTCATTTCCTCTCCTCTCATTTCCTCCTCTCATTTCCTCGCCTCTCATTTCCTCCTCTCATTTCCTCGCCTCTCATTTCCTCCTCTCATTTCCTCGCCTCTCATTTCCTCCTCTCATTTCCTCATCTCATTTCCTCCTCTCATTTCCTCCTCATTTCCTCTCCTCTCATTTTTTCTCCTCTCATTTCCTCGCCTCTCATTTCCTCCTCTCATTTCCTCCTCTCATTTCCTCGCCTCTCATTTCCTCGCCTCTCATTTCCTCCTCTCATTTCCTCCTCTCATTTCCTCCTCATTTCCTCTCCTCTAATTTTTTCTCCTCATTTCCTCGCCTCTCATTTCCTCCTCTCATTTCCTCCTCTCATTTCCTCCTCTCATTTCCTCCTCTCATTTTTTCTCCTCTCATTTCCTCGCCTCTCATTTCCTCTTCTCATTTCCTCCTCTCATTTCCTCCTCATTTCCTTTCCTCTCATTTTTTCTCCTCATTTCCTCGCCTCTCATTTCCTCCTCTCATTTCCTCCTCTCATTTCCTCCTCTCATTTCCTCCTCATTTCCTCTCCTCTCATTTCCTCCTCTCATTTCCTCGCCTCTCATTTCCTCCTCTCATTTCCTCCTCTCATTTCCTCCTCATTTCCTCTCCTCTCATTTTTTCTCCTCTCATTTCCTCGCCTCTCATTTCCTCCTCTCATTTCCTCCTCTCATTTCCTCCTCATTTCCTCTCCTCTCATTTTTTCTCCTCTCATTTCCTCGCCTCTCATTTCCTCCTATCATTTCCTCCTCTCATTTCCTCGCCTCTCATTTCCTCCTCTCATTTCCTCCTCTCATTTCCTCCTCATTTCCTCTCCTCTAATTTTTTCTCCTCATTTCCTCGCCTCTCATTTCCTCCTCTCATTTCCTCCTCTCATTTCCTCCTCACATTTCCTCCTCATTTCCTCTCCTCTCATTTTTTCTCCTCTCATTTCCTCGCCTCTCATTTCCTCTTCTCATTTCCTCCTCTCATTTCCTCCTCTCATTTCCTCCTCATTTCCTTTCCTCTCATTTTTTCTCCTCATTTCCTCGCCTCTCATTTCCTCCTCTCATTTCCTCCTCTCATTTCCTCCTCATTTCCTCTCCTCTCATTTTTTCTCCTCTCATTTCCTCGCCTCTCATTTCCTCGCCTCTCATTTCCTCCTCTCATTTCCTCCTCTCATTTCCTCGCCTCTCATTTCCTCGCCTCTCATTTCCTCGCCTCTCATTTCCTCCTCTCATTTCCTCCTCTCATTTCCTCCTCTCATTTCCTCCTCATTTCCTCTCCTCTCATTTTTTCTCCTCTCATTTCCTCGCCTCTCATTTCCTCCTCTCATTTCCTCCTCTCATTTCCTCGCCTCTCATTTCCTCGCCTCTCATTTCCTCCTCTCATTTCCTCCTCTCATGCAGGAAGTATAATCCTTTAGTTTCACCTCCGTCCTGGTCCGGATCCTGGTCTGAGTCCTCGCTGTCAGGGGCGTGGCTCTCTCTGCAGGGGGCGGAGTCTCGGGTCCAGATCATGAACGAGGCGTCAGCTCCGCCCACAGACAGCAGGGCAGCGTCGTCATTGGTCCATCGCACGTTGGTCACATTGGAACTGTGAGCGGAGTACTTTTTACAGCGAGCCAGAGTCCCCTGGAACGGACAAAGGTTTAGTACAGATGCCCTCCCACTGGCCCTCCCACTGGCCCTCCTACTGGCCCTCCTACTGGCCCCTCCCACTGGCCCTCCCACTGGCCCTCCTACTGGCCCTCCTACTGGCCCCTCCCACTGGCCCTCCCACTGGCCCCTCCCACTGGCCCTCCTACTGGCCCCTCCCACTGGCCCTCCCACTGGCCCCTCCCACTGGCCGGCCCACTGGCCCTCCCACTGGCCGCTCCCACTGGCCCCTCCCACTGGCCCTCCCGCTGGCCCCTCCCACTAGCCCCTCCCACTGGCCCCCCCACTGGCCCCTCCCACTGGCCCTCCCACTGTCCCCTCCCACTGGCCCTCCCACTGGCCCCTCCCACTAGCCCCTCCCACTAGCCCCTCCCACTGCCCCCCCCACTGGCCCTCCCACTGGCCCTCCCACTGGCCCCTCCCACTGGCCCCTCCCACTGTCCCCTCCCACTGGCCCTCCCACTGTCCCTCCCACTGGCCCCTCCCACTGGCCCCTCCCACTGTCCCCTCCCACTGGCCCTCCCACTGTCCCTCCCACTGGCCCCTCCCACTGGCCCCTCCCACTGGCCCTCCCACTGTCCCCTCCCACTGGCCCTCCCACTGGCCCCTCCCACTGGCCCTCCCACTGGCCCCTCCCATTGGCCCCCCCACTGGCCCTCCCACTGTCCCCTCCCACTGGCCCTCCCACTGGCCCCTCCCACTGGCCCCTCCCACTGTCCCCTCCCACTGGCCCGGCCCACTGGCCCTCCTACTGGCCCCTCCCACTGGCCCCTCCCACTGGCCCTCCCACTGGCCCCTCCCACTGGCCCTCCCACTGGCCCCTCCCACTGCCCCTCCCACTGGCCCCTCCCACTGGCCGGCCCACTGGCCCTCCCACTGGCCGCTCCCACTGGCCCTCCTACTGGCCCCTCCCACTGGCCCCTCCCACTGGCCCCTCCCACTAGCCCCTCCCACTGTCCCCCCCACTGGCCCTCCCACTGGCCCCTCCCACTAGCCCCTCCCACTGGTTTTCCCTCTTGAATATTTAACACATTTAATTTCAAAATAAATTGAAAGTGTAAAAGTTTCAGTTTGAACAGTTTAAAAGGTTCAGACCCTGCAGGGGAAAGTGTGGAGCCGCACGAGGCCCCGAGCGTCTCCTGAGGCCAGCACGCTCCGGTCTTTGGTCACAGACGAGGCATTTGGCACCGAGGGCCCCGCCGAGGGCCCCCACGCCCCCTCCACTGTGGGCCCCAGAACACAGCTCCACGAGGCCCAGAGCAACTTCTCAAACTGAAACACAAACAGATTTTATAATAAATGTTTAGGATGAATATTTGTCTGAACAAAGTGACATTAAATAAAAAAAGAATAAACTATTTCTGATTTTCATCAATGAAACACTTTCTTCATGAACATTCTCTCTGAGGCTTCACACTCACCTCTGATTGGCCCGTGCGCACAGAGCTCACCTCTGATTGGCCCGTGCGCACAGAACTCACCTCTGATTGGCCCGTGCGCACAGAACTCACCTCTGATTGGCCCGTGCGCACAGAACTCACCTCTGATTGGCCCGTGCGCACAGAACTCACCTCTGATTGGCCCGTGCGCACAGAGCTCACCTCTGATTGGCCCGTGCGCACAGAGCTCACCTCTGATTGGCCCGTGCGCACAGAGCTCACCTCTGATTGGCCCGTGCGCACAGAGCTCACCTCTGATTGGCCCGTGCGCACAGAGCTCACCTCTGATTGGCCCGTGCGCACAGAGCTCACCTCTGATTGGCTGATGTCCTGCCTCTTTCCTCTCGGAGCCTCAAAGAAAAGCTGCTGATTGGTCGATGTGTTCACCTGCAGAAGTTTCCCTTTAACACAAGAAACAAACTCTAAAGACATTCTGGGACATTACAGTAACGAGCCGTGAACAGGAAGTGCCTCGTTACCTCTGCAGTCCCAGTCCAGGTGCGTGACTCCGCCCCCCGCGCCCCTGCACACGCCCACTCGTTTACTCGTCATGACGCTGTAGATGTCAACGAACGAGTCCAGAGACGCCACAGCCAGGTATTTCCCCGAATCTGAACAGACGAAAGGTGTGAGAGCGCCAGAAAGGTGTGTGAGGCCAGGTATTTCCCCGAATCTGAACACACCAAAGGTGTGAGAGCGCCAGAAAGGTGTGTGAGGCCAGGTATTTGCCCTAATCCGAACAGACAAAAGGTGTGAGAGCGCCAGAAAGGTCTGTGAGGCCAGGTATTTCCCCGAATCTGAACAGACGAAAGGTGTGAGAGCGCCAGAAAGGTGTGTGAGGCCAGGTATTTCCCCGAATCTGAACACACGAAAGGTGTGAGAGCGCCAGAAAGGTCTGTGAGGCCAGGTATTTCCCCAAATCTGAACAGACGAAAGGTGTGAGAGCGCCAGAAAGGTGTGTGAGGCCAGGTATTTCCCCAAATCTGAACAGACGAAAGGTGTGAGAGCGCCAGAAAGGTGTGTGAGGCCAGGTATTTCCCCGAATCTGAACAGACGAAAGGTGTGAGAGCGCCAGAAAGGTGTGTGAGGCCAGGTATTTCCCCGAATCTGAAGAGACGAAAGGTGTGAGAGCGCCAGAAAGGTGTGTGAGGCCAGGTATTTCCCCGAATCTGAACAGACGAAAGGTGTTAGAGCGCCAGAAAGGTGTGTGAGGCCAGGTATTTCCCCGAATCTGAACACACCAAAGGTGTGAGAGCGCCAGAAAGGTCTGTGAGGCCAGGTATTTCCCAGAATCTGAAAAGACGAAAGGTGTGAGAGCGCCAGAAAGGTGTGTGAGGCCAGGTATTTCCCCGAATCTGAACACACGAAAGGTGTGAGAGCGCCAGAAAGGTCTGTGAGGCCAGGTATTTCCCCAAATCTGAACAGACGAAAGGTGTGAGAGCGCCAGAAAGGTGTGTGAGGCCAGGTATTTCCCCAAATCTGAACAGACGAAAGGTGTGAGAGCGCCAGAAAGGTGTGTGAGGCCAGGTATTTCCCCGAATCTGAACAGACGAAAGGTGTGAGAGCGCCAGATAGGTCTGTGAGGCCAGGTATTTCCCCGAATCTGAACAGACGAAAGGTGTGAGAGCGCCAGAAAGGTCTGTGAGGCCAGGTATTTCCCCGAATCTGAACGGACGAAAGGTGTGAGAGAGCCAGAAAGGTGTGTGAGGCCAGGTATTTCCCCGAATCTGAACAGACGAAAGGTGTGAGAGCGCCAGAAAGGTGTGTGAGGCCAGGTATTTCCCCGAATCTGAACAGACGAAAGGTGTGAGAGCGCCAGAAAGGTGTGTGAGGCCAGGTATTTGCCCTAATCCGAACAGACAAAAGGTGTGAGAGCGCCAGAAAGGTCTGTGAGGTCAGGTATTTCCCCGAATCTGAACAGAAGAAAGGTGTGAGAGCGCCAGAAAGGTCTGTGAGGCCAGGTATTTCCCCGAATCTGAACAGACGAAAGGTGTGAGAGCGCCAGAAAGGTGTGTGAGGCCAGGTATTTACCCGAATCTGAACAGACGAAAGGTGTGAGAGCGCCAGAAAGGTGTGTGAAGCCAGGTATTTCCCAGAATCTGAACAGACGAAAGGTGTGAGAGCGCCAGAAAGGTGTGTGAGGCCAGGTATTTGCCCGAATCTGAACAGACAAAAGGTGTGAGAGCGCCAGAAAGGTGTGTGAGGCCAGGTATTTCCCCGAATCTTAACAGACGAAAGGTGTGAGAGCGCCAGAAAGGTCTGTGAGGCCAGGTATTTCCCCGAATCTGAACAGACGAAAGGTGTGAGAGCGCCAGAAAGGTGTGTGAGGCCAGGTATTTGCCCAAATCTGAACAGACGAAAGGTGTGAGAGCGCCAGAAAGGTCTGTGAGGCCAGGTATTTGCCCAAATCTGAACAGACGAAAGGTGTGAGAGCGCCAGAAAGGTGTGTGAGGCCAGGTATTTCCCCGAATCTGAACAGACGAAAGGTGTGAGAGCGCCAGAAAGGTCTGTGAGGCCAGGTATTTGCCCAAATCTGAACAGACGAAAGGTGTGAGAGCGCCAGAAAGGTGTGTGAGGCCAGGTATTTCCCCGAATCTGAACAGACGAAAGGTGTGAGAGCACCAGAAAGGTCTGTGAGGCCAGGTATTTCCCCGAATCTGAACAGACGAAAGGTGTGAGAGCGCCAGAAAGGTGTGTGAAGCCAGGTATTTCCCAGAATCTGAAAAGACGAAAGGTGTGAGAGCGCCAGAAAGGTGTGTGAGGCCAGGTATTTGCCCGAATCTGAACAGACAAAAGGTGTGAGAGCGCCAGAAAGGTGTGTGAGGCCAGGTATTTCCCCGAATCTTAACAGACGAAAGGTGTGAGAGCGCCAGAAAGGTCTGTGAGGCCAGGTATTTCCCCGAATCTGAACAGACGAAAGGTGTGAGAGCGCCAGAAAGGTCTGTGAGGTCAGGTATTTCCCCAAATCTGAACAGAAGAAAGGTGTGAGAGAGCCAGAAAGGTGTGTGAGGCCAGGTATTTCCCCGAA
Source organism: Eucyclogobius newberryi (assembly GCF_026437365.1). NCBI lineage: Eukaryota > Metazoa > Chordata > Actinopteri > Gobiiformes > Gobiidae > Eucyclogobius > Eucyclogobius newberryi. The sequence goes on from NW_027316056.1 coordinate 43,307,932, forward strand.
TCTGAACACACCAAAGGTGTGAGAGCGCCAGAAAGGTCTGTGAGGCCAGGTATTTCCCCGAATCTGAACAGAAGAAAGGTGTGAGAGCGCCAGAAAGGTGTGTGAGGCCAGGTATTTCCCCGAATCTGAACAGATGAAAGGTGTTAGAGCGCCAGAAAGGTGTGTGAGGCCAGGTATTTCCCCGAATCTGAACACACCAAAGGTGTGAGAGCGCCAGAAAGGTGTGTGAGGCCAGGTATTTCCCCGAATCTGGACAGACGAAAGGTGTGAGAGCGCCAGAAAGGTGTGTGAGGCCAGGTATTTCCCCGAATCTGAACATACGAAAGGTGTGAGAGCGCCAGAAAGGTCTTTGAGGCCAGGTATTTCCCCGAATCTGAACAGACGAAAGGTGTGAGAGCGTCAGAAAGGTCTGTGAGGCCAGGTAGTTCCCCGAATCTGAACACACGAAAGGTGTGAGAGCGCCAGAAAGGTCTGTGAGGCCAGGTATTTCCCCGAATCTGAACAGATGAAAGGTGTGAGAGCGCCAGAAAGGTGTGTGAGGCCAGGTATGTCCCCGAATCTGAACATACGAAAGGTGTGAGAGCGCCAGAAAGGTCTTTGAGGCCAGGTATTTCCCCGAATCTGAACACACGAAAGGTGTGAGAGCGTCAGAAAGGTCTGTGAGGCCAGGTATTTCCCCGAATCTGAACACACGAAAGGTGTGAGAGCGCCAGAAAGGTGTGTGAGGCCAGGTATTTCCCCGAATCTGAACAAACCAAAGGTGTTAGAGCGCCAGAAAGGTGTGTGAGGCCAGGTATTTCCCCGAATCTGGACAGACGAAAGGTGTGAGAGCGCCAGAAAGGTGTGTGAGGCCAGGTATTTCCCCGAATCTGAACACACCAAAGGTGTGAGAGCGCCAGAAAGGTGTGTGAGGCCAGGTATTTGCCCTAATCCGAACAGACAAAAGGTGTGAGAGCGCCAGAAAGGTCTGTGAGGCCAGGTATTTCCCCGAATCTGAACAGACGAAAGGTGTGAGAGCGCCAGAAAGGTGTGTGAGGCCAGGTATTTCCCCGAATCTGAACACACGAAAGGTGTGAGAGCGCCAGAAAGGTCTGTGAGGCCAGGTATTTCCCCAAATCTGAACAGACGAAAGGTGTGAGAGCGCCAGAAAGGTGTGTGAGGCCAGGTATTTCACCAAATCTGAACAGACGAAAGGTGTGAGAGCGCCAGAAAGGTGTGTGAGGCCAGGTATTTCCCCGAATCTGAACAGACGAAAGGTGTGAGAGCGCCAGAAAGGTGTGTGAGGCCAGGTATTTCCCCGAATCTGAAGAGACGAAAGGTGTGAGAGCGCCAGAAAGGTGTGTGAGGCCAGGTATTTCCCCGAATCTGAACAGACGAAAGGTGTTAGAGCGCCAGAAAGGTGTGTGAGGCCAGGTATTTCCCCGAATCTGAACACACCAAAGGTGTGAGAGCGCCAGAAAGGTCTGTGAGGCCAGGTATTTCCCCGAATCTGGACACACGAAAGGTGTGAGAGCGCCAGAAAGGTGTGTGAGGCCAGGTATTTCCCCGAATCTGGATAGACGAAAGGTGTGAGAGCGCCAGAAAGGTGTGTGAGGCCAGGTATTTCCCCGAATCTGAACACACGAAAGGTGTGAGAGCGCCAGAAAGGTCTGTGAGGCCAGGTATTTCCCCAAATCTGAACAGACGAAAGGTGTGAGAGCGCCAGAAAGGTGTGTGAGGCCAGGTATTTCCCCAAATCTGAACAGACGAAAGGTGTGAGAGCGCCAGAAAGGTGTGTGAGGCCAGGTATTTCCCCGAATCTGAACAGACGAAAGGTGTGAGAGCGCCAGATAGGTCTGTGAGGCCAGGTATTTCCCCGAATCTGAACAGACGAAAGGTGTGAGAGCGCCAGAAAGGTCTGTGAGGCCAGGTATTTCCCCGAATCTGAACGGACGAAAGGTGTGAGAGAGCCAGAAAGGTGTGTGAGGCCAGGTATTTCCCCGAATCTGAACACACGAAAGGTGTGAGAGCGCCAGAAAGGTGTGTGAGGCCAGGTATTTCCCCGAATCTGAACAGACGAAAGGTGTGAGAGCGCCAGAAAGGTGTGTGAGGCCAGGTATTTGCCCTAATCCGAACAGACAAAAGGTGTGAGAGCGCCAGAAAGGTCTGTGAGGTCAGGTATTTCCCCGAATCTGAACAGAAGAAAGGTGTGAGAGCGCCAGAAAGGTCTGTGAGGCCAGGTATTTCCCCGAATCTGAACAGACGAAAGGTGTGAGAGCGCCAGAAAGGTGTGTGAGGCCAGGTATTTACCCGAATCTGAACAGACGAAAGGTGTGAGAGCACCAGAAAGGTGTGTGAAGCCAGGTATTTCCCAGAATCTGAACAGACGAAAGGTGTGAGAGCGCCAGAAAGGTGTGTGAGGCCAGGTATTTGCCCGAATCTGAACAGACAAAAGGTGTGAGAGCGCCAGAAAGGTGTGTGAGGCCAGGTATTTCCCCGAATCTTAACAGACGAAAGGTGTGAGAGCGCCAGAAAGGTCTGTGAGGCCAGGTATTTCCCCGAATCTGAACAGACGAAAGGTGTGAGAGCGCCAGAAAGGTGTGTGAGGCCAGGTATTTGCCCAAATCTGAACAGACGAAAGGTGTGAGAGCGCCAGAAAGGTCTGTGAGGCCAGGTATTTGCCCAAATCTGAACAGACGAAAGGTGTGAGAGCGCCAGAAAGGTGTGTGAGGCCAGGTATTTCCCCGAATCTGAACAGACGAAAGGTGTGAGAGCGCCAGAAAGGTCTGTGAGGCCAGGTATTTGCCCAAATCTGAACAGACGAAAGGTGTGAGAGCGCCAGAAAGGTGTGTGAGGCCAGGTATTTCCCCGAATCTGAACAGACGAAAGGTGTGAGAGCACCAGAAAGGTCTGTGAGGCCAGGTATTTCCCCGAATCTGAACAGACGAAAGGTGTGAGAGCGCCAGAAAGGTGTGTGAAGCCAGGTATTTCCCAGAATCTGAAAAGACGAAAGGTGTGAGAGCGCCAGAAAGGTGTGTGAGGCCAGGTATTTGCCCGAATCTGAACAGACAAAAGGTGTGAGAGCGCCAGAAAGGTGTGTGAGGCCAGGTATTTCCCCGAATCTTAACAGACGAAAGGTGTGAGAGCGCCAGAAAGGTCTGTGAGGCCAGGTATTTCCCCGAATCTGAACAGACGAAAGGTGTGAGAGCGCCAGAAAGGTCTGTGAGGTCAGGTATTTCCCCAAATCTGAACAGAAGAAAGGTGTGAGAGAGCCAGAAAGGTGTGTGAGGCCAGGTATTTCCCCGAATCTGAACACACCAAAGGTGTGAGAGCGCCAGAAAGGTCTGTGAGGCCAGGTATTTCCCCGAATCTGAACAGAAGAAAGGTGTGAGAGCGCCAGAAAGGTGTGTGAGGCCAGGTATTTCCCCGAATCTGAACAGATGAAAGGTGTTAGAGCGCCAGAAAGGTGTGTGAGGCCAGGTATTTCCCCGAATCTGAACACACCAAAGGTGTGAGAGCGCCAGAAAGGTGTGTGAGGCCAGGTATTTCCCCGAATCTGGACAGACGAAAGGTGTGAGAGCGCCAGAAAGGTGTGTGAGGCCAGGTATTTCCCCGAATCTGAACATACGAAAGGTGTGAGAGCGCCAGAAAGGTCTTTGAGGCCAGGTATTTCCCCGAATCTGAACAGACGAAAGGTGTGAGAGCGTCAGAAAGGTCTGTGAGGCCAGGTAGTTCCCCGAATCTGAACACACGAAAGGTGTGAGAGCGCCAGAAAGGTCTGTGAGGCCAGGTATTTCCCCGAATCTGAACAGACGAAAGGTGTGAGAGCGCCAGAAAGGTGTGTGAGGCCAGGTATGTCCCCGAATCTGAACACACGAAAGGTGTGAGAGCGTCAGAAAGGTCTGTGAGGCCAGGTATTTCCCCGAATCTGAACACACGAAAGGTGTGAGAGCGCCAGAAAGGTCTGTGAGGCCAGGTATGTCCCCGAATCTGAACAGACGAAAGGTGTGAGAGCGTCAGAAAGGTGTGTGAGGCCAGGTATTTCCCCGAATCTGAACAGACGAAAGGTGTGAGAGCGCCAGAAAGGTCTGTGAGGCCAGGTATTTCCCCGAATCTGAACAGACAAAAGGTGTGAGAGCGCCAGAAAGGTGTGTGAGGCCAGGTATTTCCCCGAATCTGAACACACCAAAGGTGTGAGAGCGCCAGAAAGGTCTGTGAGGTCAGGTATTTCCCCGAATCTGAACAGAAGAAAGGTGTGAGAGCGCCAGAAAGGTGTGTGAGGCCAGGTATTTCCCCGAATCTGAACACACCAAAGGTGTGAGAGCGCCAGAAAGGTGTGTGAGGCCAGGTATTTCCCCGAATCTGGACAGACGAAAGGTGTGAGAGCGCCAGAAAGGTGTGTGAGGCCAGGTATTTCCCCGAATCTGAACATACGAAAGGTGTGAGAGCGCCAGAAAGGTCTTTGAGGCCAGGTATTTCCCCGAATCTGAACAGACGAAAGGTGTGAGAGCGTCAGAAAGGTCTGTGAGGCGAGGTATTTCCCCGAATCTGAACACACGAAAGGTGTGAGAGCGCCAGAAAGGTCTGTGAGGCCAGGTATTTCCCCGAATCTGAACAGACGAAAGGTGTGAGAGCGCCAGAAAGGTGTGTGAGGCCAGGTATGTCCCCGAATCTGAACAGACGAAAGGTGTGAGAGCGTCAGAAAGGTGTGTGAGGCCAGGTATTTCCCCGAATCTGAACAGACGAAAGGTGTGAGAGCGCCAGAAAGGTCTGTGAGGCCAGGTATTTCCCCGAATCTGAACAGACGAAAGGTGTGAGAGCGTCAGAAAGGTCTTTGAGGCCAGGTATTTCCCCGAATCTGAATACACGAAAGGTGTGAGAGCGCCAGAAAGGTCTGTGAGGCCAGGTATTTCCCCGAATCTGAACAGACGAAAGGTGTGAGAGCGCCAGAAAGGTTTGTGAGGCCAGGTATTTCCCCGAATCTGAACAGACGAAAGGTGTGAGAGCGCCAGAAAGGTATTTGAGGCCAGGTATTTCCTCGAATCTGAACAGACGAAAGGTGTGAGAGCACCAGAAAGGTCTGTGAGGCCTGGTATTTCCCCGAATCTGAACAGACGAAAGGTGTGAGAGAGCGCCAGAAAGGTGTGTGAAGCCAGGTATTTCCCAGAATCTGAAAAGACGAAAGGTGTGAGAGCGCCAGAAAGGTGTGTGAGGCCAGGTATTTCCCCGAATCTTAACAGACGAAAGGTGTGAGAGCGCCAGAAAGGTCTGTGAGGCCAGGTATTTCCCCGAATCTGAACAGACGAAAGGTGTGAGAGCGCCAGAAAGGTCTGTGAGGTCAGGTATTTCCCCGAATCTGAACAGAAGAAAGGTGTGAGAGAGCCAGAAAGGTGTGTGAGGCCAGGTATTTCCCCGAATCTGAACACACCAAAGGTGTGAGAGCGCCAGAAAGGTCTGTGAGGCCAGGTATTTCCCCGAATCTGAACAGACAAAAGGTGTGAGAGTGCCAGAAAGGTCTGTGAGGTCAGGTATTTCCCCGAATCTGAACAGACGAAAGGTGTTAGAGCGCCAGAAAGGTGTGTGAGGCCAGGTATTTCCCCGAATCTGAACACACCAAAGGTGTGAGAGCGCCAGAAAGGTGTGTGAGGCCAGGTATTTCCCCGAATCTGGACAGACGAAAGGTGTGAGAGCGCCAGAAAGGTGTGTGAGGCCAGGTATTTCCCCGAATCTGAACATACGAAAGGTGTGAGAGCGCCAGAAAGGTCTTTGAGGCCAGGTATTTCCCCGAATCTGAACAGACGAAAGGTGTGAGAGCGTCAGAAAGGTCTGTGAGGCCAGGTAGTTCCCCGAATCTGAACACACGAAAGGTGTGAGAGCGCCAGAAAGGTCTGTGAGGCCAGGTATTTCCCCGAATCTGAACAGATGAAAGGTGTGAGAGCGCCAGAAAGGTGTGTGAGGCCAGGTATGTCCCCGAATCTGAACATACGAAAGGTGTGAGAGCGCCAGAAAGGTCTTTGAGGCCAGGTATTTCCCCGAATCTGAACACACGAAAGGTGTGAGAGCGTCAGAAAGGTCTGTGAGGCCAGGTATTTCCCCGAATCTGAACACACGAAAGGTGTGAGAGCGCCAGAAAGGTCTGTGAGGCCAGGTATTTCCCCGAATCTGAACAGACGAAAGGTGTGAGAGCGCCAGAAAGGTTTGTGAGGCCAGGTATTTCCCCGAATCTGAACAGACGAAAGGTGTGAGAGCGCCAGAAAGGTCTTTGAGGCCAGGTATTTCCTCGAATCTGAACAGACGAAAGGTGTGAGAGCACCAGAAAGGTCTGTGACCTTTCAGACCTGAGTCTGGCCTCACAGCCAGAAGGTCCTGGGATCAACTCCTGGGCGGCTTGGGGCCTTTCTGTGTGTGCTAATCTGCTCATTTCGGTTTCATTGATCTCTCTGTTTTGTAAATCAACACTTCTGAAACGCTGAAGGGACTTTCCTGGTTGAATAAAGGCTGCACACTTGTCCCAGGCTCTGAAGCATTTGAACTGGAAATATTTCATAACCTGAAAAAAGGCAAAAACCACCACAAAAATGAACTTCGAGAAAACTGTCGGCCCGTTGGTCCTATGGGGTAAAATGCAGTGTCGTGGATCAGGACAACCAAGGCCAGCAGTGACCAATAAAATGTAAGATTACCGTGTGTCACAACTATATTTAAATTGTTCTAAAATATATCCAAACAAGCCTGTTTTCCCTTCACGTCTGCTGCTGAAGCCTCTACAGGCACTGAGCAGTACTGCAGGAAACTTGGTTCTTCTTCTCCTGCAGCTGCTCAGTCTGTGGGTGTGTTCAGAGGCCCGTTCATGCTCCGCCCTCTAACATGAGCTTTAGAACCTGAGAGGACAGCAGCTCTAACTGAGCATGTGCAGAGAAGAGAAGCTCTAACTGAGCATGTGCAGAAGAGAAGAGAAGCTCTAACTGAGCATGTGCAGAAGAGAAGCTCTAACTGAGCATGTGCAGAGGAGAAGAGAAGCTCTAACTGAGCATGTGCAGAGGAGAAGAGAAGCTCTAACTGAGCATGTGCAGAGGAGAGAAGCTCTAACTGAGCATGTGCAGAGGAGAAGAGAAGCTCTAACTGAGCATGTGCAGAGGAGAAGAGAAGCTCTAACTGAGCATGTGCAGAGGAGAAGAGAAGCTCTAACTGTGCATGTGCAGAGGAGAAGAGAAGCTCTAACTGAGCATGTGCAGAGGAGAAGAGAAGCTCTAACTGAGCATGTGCAGAGGAGAGAAGCTCTAACTGAGCATGTGCAGAGGAGAAGAGAAGCTCTAACTGAGCATGTGCAGAGGAGAAGAGAAGCTCTAACTGAGCATGTGCAGAGGAGAAGAGAAGCTCTAACTGAGCATGTGCAGAGGAGAGAAGTTCTAACTGAGCATGTGCAGAGGAGAAGTGAGACAAGTCTGTGTTTGTTGCTCAGGCTCTTCACCTTTAGAATGATCAGACGTTAGTTAGAAACACAGAGTTTATAACACGGAGCTCTAATGTGTCATGGATTGATCATTCTGAGCCTTTTTACTCCATTCAGCGTGTTTTACTGGAGTGGGAGGTTAGCTCCGCCTTTCACGTGGGAGACCAGGGTTTTAAACTCCGTTTTTTAAAGTTTTGTGCGTAAATGTTTTCTACTAAATAATGGTGAACACCCTGAGTCTGCTGCCCATCCAGAAAAGTCACCACACACTTGACTCTGACCTGGGGAGAAACGGATGTCAGAGATGGGCGCCCTCCGGTGGTGGAAACTGACCATATCCTCCAGAGAGTCTGCATTTACCACCAGGAAACTGCCATCGCTCAAACCCACAGCCAGAGCTTTACCATCGGGAGAGAAGGAGCAGCAGCGCCCCCCTGTGGACAAACAGAGAAGTGTGAGTGCAGCGGGGCCCTTTGAGATCGTGGTTTTGAGTTGCCGGGGCGGCTGTGGCGGCCATGTTCTGACTGGAGAAAACAATGTAAAAACAAGTGATAAAAACCGCAGAGTGCAGTGTTTAAAGTCACATCTAGTTATATTTTTGTGTCTAATAATGCAGAGAACTGGACTTATGAAGATGAATATTAAAAACACTGGTTTGTGTTTGTGTCACTAACACCACGTGGACACAAAGTGATGATGTTGTTGTTGTTGTTGTTGTTGTTGTTTTATGGCGGTTGGCATCCGAGTGTTGCATTACCGCCAGACTGTATTCCTTAGACTGTTGTTGCTGTTGTTATTGTTTTATGGCAGTCGACAAACTACTGTAATTAGTTTAGAAGAACACATGCTTTAGAGAAAGAGCAAGTCGGAGTTCTTTAGTAGAACACAACATGGAGCTGGTTACCATGGCGACCAGCACTGCAGACTTTATTAGAACGCGTTGACACTTCAGATGTTAGGGTTCAGCTCAGACTGACCTTTCTTGAGTTTGCGCACGGCGATCATCCTGTGATTGGGCGACAGTTCCCAGATCCGGAGTGTTTTGTCATCGCTGACGGTGGCACAGATTGGCAGCAGAGGATGAGGAGCCAAACCCCAAACCTCACCCTCCATGTGGCCCTGAGGAACCAGGCAGGGTTTAGAGAAGAACATGAAGACGAGGACTAGACCTGACCTCAGAGGAAGTGTTTCTTTCAGTTTGAAGTTCATGTTTTTACAACGTGACACATTTAGAAAAGAGTTTCCAGAGATTAAGTGGTTTCAACATTATTCGTTATCTGGACATTTACTGGACATGTCACACATTATGACAAACATCTGTGCACAAAACCTTTCGGCTGAGCAGACCTGCACCAGTAGAAAACCTTTCGGCTGAACAGACCTGCACCAGTAGAAAACCTTTCGGCTGCACAGACCTGCACCAGTAGAAAACCTTTCGGCTGCACAGACCTGCACCAGTAGAAAACCTTTCGGCTGCACAGACCTGCACCAGTAGAAAACCTTTCGGCTGCACAGACCTGCACCAGTAGAAAACCTTTCGGCTGCACAGACCTGCACCAGTAGAAAACCTTTCGGCTGCACAGACCTGCACCAGTAGAAAACCTTTCGGCTGCACAGACCTGCACCAGTAGAAAACCTTTCGGCTGCACAGACCTGCACCAGTAGAAAACCTTTCGGCTGCACAGACCTGCACCAGTAGAAAACCTTTCGGCTGCACAGACCTGCACCAGTAGAAAACCTTTCGGCTGCACAGACCTGCACCAGTAGAAAACCTTTCGGCTGCACAGACCTGCACCAGTAGAAAACCTTTCGGCTGCACAGACCTGCACCAGTAGAAAACCTTTCGGCTGCACAGACCTGCACCAGTAGAAAACCTTTCGGCTGCACAGACCTGCACCAGTAGAGTGATGGATCCCGTTTTCTCGATCTCTAAAATCTCTCCATTTTTTGTTCCGACAAAAATGAGTCCAAGTCCCAAAGTCAAAGCTCGAATGGACGGATTGTCCTCCAACAGAAGACCTGAGGAGACAAGTCAGAAGAACAGGTCTGAACCAGGTCTAAACCAGGTCTAAACCAGGTCTAAACCAGGTCTGAACCAGAACTAAACCAGGTCTAAACCAGGTATAAACCAGGTCTAAACCAGGTCTAAACCAGGTCTGAACCAGGTCTAAACCAGGTCTAAACCAGGTCTAAACCAGGTCTAAACCAGGTCTAAACCAGGACTAAACCAGGTCTAAACCAGGACTAAACCAGGTCTAAACCAGGTCTAAACCAGGACTAAACCAGGTCTAAACCAGGACTAAACCAGGTCTAAACCAGGTCTAAACCAGGACTAAACCAGGTCTAAACCAGAACTAAACCAGGTCTGAACCAGGTCTAAACCAGGTCTAAACCAGGTCTGAACCAGGTCTAAACCAGGTCTGAACCAGGTCTGAACCAGGTCTAAACCAGGTCTAAACCAGGTCTAAACCAGGTCTGAACCAGGTCTAAACCAGGTCTGAACCAGGTCTGAACCAGGTCTAAACCAGGTCTAAACCAGGTCTGAACCAGGACTAAACCAGGACTAAACCAGGTCTGAACCAGAAGTAAACCAGGTCTAAACCAGGTCTAAACCAGGTCTAAACCAGGTCTAAACCAGGTCTGAACCAGAACTAAACCAGGTCTAAACCAGGTCTAAACCAGGTCTAAACCAGGTCTAAACCAGGTCTAAACCAGGTCTAAACCAGGTCTGAACCAGAAGTAAACCAGGTCTAAACCAGGTCTAAACCAGGTCTAAACCAGGACTAAACCAGGTCTAAACCAGGTCTAAACCAGGTCTAAACCAGGACTGAACCAGGTCTAAACCAGGACTAAACCAGGTCTAAACCAGGACTAAACCAGGACTAAACCAGGTCTAAACCAGGTCTAAACCAGGACTAAACCAGGTCTAAACCAGGACTAAACCAGGACTAAACCAGGTCTAAACCAGAACTAAACCAGGTCTGAACCAGGTCTAAACCAGGTCTAAACCAGGTCTGAACCAGGTCTAAACCAGGTCTGAACCAGGTCTGAACCAGGTCTAAACCAGGTCTAAACCAGGTCTAAACCAGGTCTAAACCAGGTCTGAACCAGGTCTAAACCAGGTCTAAACCAGGTCTAAACCAGGACTAAACCAGGTCTAAACCAGGTCTAAACCAGGTCTAAACCAGGTCTGAACCAGGTCTAAACCAGGTCTAAACCAGGTCTGAACCAGGACTAAACCAGGTCTAAACCAGGTCTAAACCAGGTCTAAACCAGGTCTAAACCAGGTCTAAACCAGGACTAAACCAGGACTAAACCAGGACTAAACCAGGTCTAAACCAGAACTAAACCAGGTCTGAACCAGGTCTAAACCAGGTCTAAACCAGGTCTGAACCAGGTCTAAACCAGGTCTAAACCAGGTCTAAACCAGGTCTAAACCAGGTCTAAACCAGGACTAAACCAGGTCTAAACCAGAACTAAACCAGGTCTGAACCAGGTCTAAACCAGGTCTAAACCAGGTCTGAACCAGGTCTAAAGCAGGTCTAAAGCAGGTCTAAACCAGGTCTGAACCAGGACTAAACCAGGTCTAAACCAGGTCTAAACCAGGTCTAAACCAGGTCTAAAGCAGGTCTAAACCAGGACTAAACCAGGACTAAACCAGGTCTAAACCAGGTCTAAACCAGGACTAAACCAGGACTAAACCAGGTCTAAACCAGGTCTAAACCAGGTCTAAACCAGGTCTAAACCAGGTCTAAACCAGGTCTAAACCAGGTCTGAACCAGGTCTAAACCAGGTCTAAACCAGGACTAAACCAGGTCTAAACCAGGTCTAAACCAGGTCTAAACCAGGTCTAAACCAGGTCTAAACCAGGACTAAACCAGGTCTAAACCAGGACTAAACCAGGACTAAACCAGGTCTAAACCAGGTCTAAACCAGGACTAAACCAGGTCTAAACCAGGACTAAACCAGGTCTAAACCAGGTCTAAACCAGGACTAAACCAGGTCTAAACCAGGTCTAAACCAGGTCTAAACCAGGACTGAACCAGGTCTAAACCAGGACTAAACCAGGTCTAAACCAGGACTAAACCAGGTCTAAACCAGGACTAAACCAGGACTAAACCAGGTCTAAACCAGGTCTAAACCAGGACTAAACCAGGTCTAAACCAGGACTAAACCAGGTCTAAACCAGGTCTAAACCAGGACTAAACCAGGTCTAAACCAGAACTAAACCAGGTCTGAACCAGGTCTAAACCAGGTCTAAACCAGGTCTGAACCAGGTCTAAACCAGGTCTGAACCAGGTCTGAACCAGGTCTAAACCAGGTCTAAACCAGGTCTAAACCAGGTCTAAACCAGGTCTGAACCAGGTCTAAACCAGGTCTAAACCAGGTCTAAACCAGGACTAAACCAGGTCTAAACCAGGTCTAAACCAGGTCTAAACCAGGTCTGAACCAGGTCTAAACCAGGTCTAAACCAGGTCTGAACCAGGACTAAACCAGGTCTAAACCAGGTCTAAACCAGGTCTAAACCAGGTCTAAACCAGGTCTAAACCAGGACTAAACCAGGTCTAAACCAGGTCTAAACCAGGTCTGAACCAGGTCTAAACCAGGTCTAAACCAGGTCTAAACCAGGTCTAAACCAGGACTAAACCAGGTCTAAACCAGAACTAAACCAGGTCTGAACCAGGTCTAAACCAGGTCTAAACCAGGTCTGAACCAGGTCTAAAGCAGGTCTAAACCAGGTCTAAACCAGGTCTGAACCAGGACTAAACCAGGTCTAAACCAGGTCTAAACCAGGTCTAAACCAGGTCTAAAGCAGGTCTAAACCAGGACTAAACCAGGACTAAACCAGGTCTAAACCAGGACTAAACTGACCTTTAGAAGCGGGAGACAGAGTTGATCTCTTGATGGCGAAGCTTTTGAGGCAGCGCTCGAACTTTTCGTCCCAAAGTTCCACGATTCCATCTTTTCCTCCGCTCACGAAGCCCTGCCGATAGATCAGCTGAAAGGTCAGTATCAGACACCAGCTGAAAGGTTGTTTGCTTTTGTTTCCTCACACTTTCAGACACCTGTTTTAACATGTAACAAGCAATAAAAACAGAGAAATAATGTAATAAGACATTAAGGTCCAAAGTCCAAAATCAGTCAAATTTGTCCATTGTCAAAGTCCAAATGTGATTCATGTGGACGCTGGACCAGACCTGGTGAGCCGAGTCTAAAGTGCTAAAGAGGATCTAGTTTTGAGGCGTGAAAGTGAAGAAGAGTTTTTATATCAAATAAGGCATAAATAAAAACAGTTGGTCAGTAACAGTGAAACGAACAGTTATTGATTTAAATTATAGTTAAAGTGACAAGTGTTTTTAAAGTGTTATAAAGTGTTCATGAGCCGTGCAATGGCCCCGCCTCTGTGTGTGGAGGCCCCGCCTCTGTGTGTGGAGGCCCCGCCTCTGTGTGGGGAGGCCCCGCCTCTGTTTGGGGAGGCCCCGCCTCTGTGTGGGGAGGACCCGCCTCTGTGTGTGGAGGCCCCGCCTCTGTGTGTGGAGGCCCCGCCTCTGTGTGTGGGGAGGCCCCGCCTCTGTGTGGAGAGGCCCCGCCTCTTTGTCGAGGCCCCACCTCTGTGTGTGGGGAGGCCCCGCCTCCGTGTGGGGAGGCCCCGCCTCTGTGTGGGGAGGAGCCGCCTCTGTGTGTGGAGGCCCCGCCTCTGTGTGTGGGGAGGCCCCGCCTCTGTGGGGAGGCCCCGCCTCTGTGTGGGGAGGACCCGCCTCTGTGTGGAGGCCCCGCCTCTGTGTGGAGAGGCCCCGCCTCTTTGTCGAGGCCCCACCTCTGTGTGTGGGGAGGCCCCGCCTCCGTGTGGGGAGGCCCCGCCTCTGTGTGGGGAGGAGCCGCCTCTGTGTGTGGAGGCCCCGCCTCTGTGTGTGGGGAGGCCCCGCCTCTGTGTGGGGAGGACCCGCCTCTGTGTGTGGGGAGGCCCCACCTCTGTGTGTGGAGGCCCCGCCTCTGTGTGTGGGGAGGCCCCGCCTCTGTGTGGAGAGGCCCCGCCTCTTTGTGGAGGCCCCACCTCTTTGTGGAGGCTCCACCTCTTTGTGGAGGCCCCGCCTCTGTGTGTGGGGAGGCCCTGCCTCTGTTTGGGGAGGACCCGCCTCTGTGTGTGGAGGCCCCGCCTCTGTGTGGGGAGGCCCCGCCTCTGTTTGGGGAGGCCCCGCCTCTGTGTGGGGAGGACCCGCCTCTGTGTGTGGAGGCCCCGCCTCTGTGTGTGGAGGCCCCGCCTCTGTGTGTGGGGAGGCCCCGCCTCTGTGTGGAGAGGCCCCGCCTCTTTGTCGAGGCCCCGCCTCTGTGTGGGGAGGCCCCGCCTCTGTTTGGTGTGGCCCCGCCTCTGTGTGGAGAGGCCCCGCCTCTGTGTGGTGTGGCCCCGCCTCTGTGTGGAGGCCCCGCCTCTGTGTGGAGAGGCCCCGCCTCTGTGTGGTGTGGCCCCGCCTCTGTGTGGGGAGGACCCGCCTCTGTGTGTGGGGAGGACCCGCCTCTGTTTGTGGAGAGGCCCCGCCTCTGTGTGGTGTGGCCCCGCCTCTGTGTGGAGAGGCCCCGCCTCTGTGTGGGGAGGACCCGCCTCTGTGTGTGGGGAGGACCCGCCTCTGTTTGTGGAGAGGCCCCGCCTCTGTGTGGTGTGGCCCCGCCTCTGTGTGGATCCGGCTTCTCACCGACTACAAGCCCAGAGCCCCCCCTTCCTCAGACGACAGAAAACTGGCCACTGTGGCCACCTCTGCCAACCCAAACGAGCTTCTTGAGGAGCTGATGGTGGCTCCTCATCATGAAGCTCCAGCAGGAGGAGGTGAAGGACCAGGTTCAAATGACGTCATGACTACAGACCTGTGCACACTAGTCAGACCTGTGCACACTGGTCAGACCTGTGCACACTAGTCAGACCTGTGCACACTGGTCAGACCTGTGCACACTGGTCAGACCTGTGCACACTGGTCAGACCTGTTCACACTGGTCAGACCTCTGCACACTGGTCAGACCTGTGCACACTGGTCAGACCTGTTCACACTGGTCAGACCTCTGCACACTGGTCAGACCTCTGCACACTGGTCAGACCTGTGCACACTGGTCAGACCTGATGCGCACTGGTCAGACCTGTGCACACTGGTCAGACCTGTGCACACTGGTCAGACCTGTGCACACTGGTCAGACCTGTGCACACTGGTCAGATCCACATGTTTTGCTTGTTAAAAGAGGATTGCTCCTGGAAATGCTGGTCAATCTGGCTCTTTCCTAAGCCCCGCCCACCGTTTAAAAGCTTGGCTCATTGGCTGGAATAATATGTCAATCAAAATGTTCCACGTCAATTTTTAGATTCAGTGCAATATTTTTGCGCAACAGGAGAAACAAGACTTAGGTCAAAGGTCAAAGGTCTCATTCTTCACAAATACAACTGTTGTAGAAACAGCGCCACCAGGAGGTGAACCACTGTCACATGACCTGGGACTGATACAGTATTTACCCCTGAACTTTACTACTATGAACTCCTGCCATGGACACAAGACATGGATACTTTAGAGTGTCCTTTAGAATGTACTTTACAATGTACTTTACAATGTACTTTAGACTGTACTTTAGAATGTACTTCACAATGTACTTTAGAATGTACTTTAGACTGTACTTTAGAGTGTACTTTAGAATGTACTTTAGAGTGTACTTTAGAATGTACTTTACAATGTACTTTACAATGTACTTTAGACTGTACTTTAGAATGTACTTCACAATGTACTTTAGAATGTACTTTAGACTGTACTTTAGAGTGTACTTTAGAATGTACTTTAGAGTGTAGTTTAGAGTGTACTTTAGAATGTACTTTAGAATGTACTTTAAAATGTACTTTAGAATGTACTTTACAATGTACTTTAGAGTGTACTTTAGAATGTACTTTACAATGTACTTTACAATGTACTTTAGAATGTATTTTAGACTGTACTTTAGAATGTACTTTAGAGTGTACTTTAGAATGTACTTTAGAATGTACTTTACAATGTACTTTACAATGTACTTTACAATGTACTTTAGAATGTACTTTAGAGTGTACTTTACAATGTACTTTACAATGTACTTTACAATGTACTTTAGACTGTACTTTAGAATGTACTTCACAATGTACTTTAGAATGTACTTTAGACTGTACTTTAGAGTGTACTTTAGAATGTACTTTAGAGTGTAGTTTAGAGTGTACTTTAGAATGTACTTTAGAATGTACTTTAAAATGTACTTTAGAATGTACTTTACAATGTACTTTAGAGTGTACTTTAGAATGTACTTTACAATGTTCTTTACAATGTACTTTAGAATGTATTTTAGACTGTACTTTAGAATGTACTTTAGAGTGTACTTTAGAATGTACTTTAGAATGTACTTTACAATGTACTTTACAATGTACTTTACAATGTACTTTACAATGTACTTTAGAGTGTACTTTACAATGTACTTTACAATGTACTTTAGAATGTACTTTAGACTGTACTTTAGACTGTACTTTAGAATGTACTTTAGACTGTACTTTAGACTGTACTTTAGAATGTACTTTAGACTGTACTTTAGAGTGTACTTTAGAATGTACTTTACAATGTACTTTACAATGTACTTTACAATGTACTTTACAATGTACTTTAGACTGTACTTTAGACTGTACTTTAGAATGTACTTTAGAATGTACTTTAGACTGTACTTTAGAGTGTACTTTAGAATGTACTTTAGAATGTACTTTAGAATGTACTTTACAATGTACTTTAGAATGTACTTTAGAGTGTACTTTAGAATGTACTTTACAATGTACTTTAGAATGTACTTTAGAATGTACTTTAGAATGTACTCTACAATGTACTTTAGACTGTACTTTAGAATGTACTTCACAATGTACTTTAGAATGTACTTTAGACTGTACTTTAGAGTGTACTTTAGAATGTACTTTAGAATGTACTTTATAATGTACTTTACAATGTACTTTAGACTGTACTTTAGACTGTACTTCAGAATGTACTTTAGAATGTACTTTAGACTGTACTTTAGAGTGTACTTTAGAATGTACTTTAGAATGTACTTTAGAATGTACTTTACAATGTACTTTAGACTGTACTTTAGAATGTACTTCACAATGTACTTTAGAATGTACTTTAGACTGTACTTTAGAGTGTACTTTAGAATGTACTTTAGAGTGTACTTTAGAATGTACTTTACAATGTACTTTACAATGTACTTTACAATGTACTTTAGACTGTACTTTAGAATGTACTTCACAATGTACTTTAGAATGTACTTTAGACTGTACTTTAGAGTGTACTTTAGAATGTACTTTAGAGTGTACTTTAGAATGTACTTTACAATGTACTTTACAATGTACTTTAGACTGTACTTTAGAATGTACTTCACAATGTACTTTAGAATGTACTTTAGACTGTACTTTAGAGTGTACTTTAGAATGTACTTTAGAGTGTAGTTTAGAGTGTACTTTAGAATGTACTTTAGAATGTACTTTAAAATGTACTTTAGAATGTACTTTACAATGTACTTTAGAGTGTACTTTAGAATGTACTTTACAATGTACTTTACAATGTACTTTAGAATGTATTTTAGACTGTACTTTAGAATGTACTTTAGAGTGTACTTTAGAATGTACTTTAGAATGTACTTTACAATGTACTTTACAATGTACTTTACAATGTACTTTAGAATGTACTTTAGAGTGTACTTTACAATGTACTTTACAATGTACTTTACAATGTACTTTAGACTGTACTTTAGAATGTACTTCACAATGTACTTTAGAATGTACTTTAGACTGTACTTTAGAGTGTACTTTAGAATGTACTTTAGAGTGTAGTTTAGAGTGTACTTTAGAATGTACTTTAGAATGTACTTTAAAATGTACTTTAGAATGTACTTTACAATGTACTTTAGAGTGTACTTTAGAATGTACTTTACAATGTACTTTACAATGTACTTTAGAATGTATTTTAGACTGTACTTTAGAATGTACTTTAGAGTGTACTTTAGAATGTACTTTAGAATGTACTTTACAATGTACTTTACAATGTACTTTACAATGTACTTTAGAGTGTACTTTACAATGTACTTTACAATGTACTTTAGAATGTACTTTAGACTGTACTTTAGACTGTACTTTAGAATGTACTTTAGACTGTACTTTAGACTGTACTTTAGAATGTACTTTAGACTGTACTTTAGAGTGTACTTTAGAATGTACTTTACAATGTACTTTACAATGTACTTTACAATGTACTTTACAATGTACTTTAGACTGTACTTTAGACTGTACTTTAGAATGTACTTTAGAATGTACTTTAGACTGTACTTTAGAGTGTACTTTAGAATGTACTTTAGAATGTACTTTAGAATGTACTTTACAATGTACTTTAGAATGTACTTTAGAGTGTACTTTAGAATGTACTTTACAATGTACTTTAGAATGTACTTTAGAATGTACTTTAGAATGTACTCTACAATGTACTTTAGACTGTACTTTAGAATGTACTTCACAATGTACTTTAGAATGTACTTTAGACTGTACTTTAGAGTGTACTTTAGAATGTACTTTAGAATGTACTTTATAATGTACTTTACAATGTACTTTAGACTGTACTTTAGACTGTACTTCAGAATGTACTTTAGAATGTACTTTAGACTGTACTTTAGAGTGTACTTTAGAATGTACTTTAGAATGTACTTTAGAATGTACTTTACAATGTACTTTAGACTGTACTTCAGAATGTACTTTAGAATGTACTTTACAATGTACTTTACAATGTACTTTAGACTGTACTTTAGAATGTACTTCACAATGTACTTTAGAATGTACTTTAGACTGTACTTTAGAGTGTACTTTAGAATGTACTTTAGAATGTACTTTAGAATGTACTTTACAATGTACTTTAGACTGTACTTTAGACTGTACTTCAGAATGTACTTTAGAATGTACTTTAGACTGTACTTTAGAGTGTACTTTAGAATGTACTTTAGAATGTACTTTAGAATGTACTTTACAATGTACTTTAGAATGTACTTTAGAGTGTACTTTAGAATGTACTTTAGAATGTACTTTACAATGTACTTTAGACTGTACTTCAGAATGTACTTTAGAATGTACTTTACAATGTACTTTACAATGTACTTTAGACTGTACTTTAGAATGTACTTTAGAATGTACTTTACAATATACTTTAGAATGTACTTTAGACTGTACTTTAGACTGTACTTTAGAATGTACTTTAGAATGTACTTTAGAATGTACTTTACAATGTACTTTACAATGTACTTTAGACTGTACTTTAGACTGTACTTTAGAATGTACTTTAGAATGTACTTTAGAATGTACTTTACAATGTACTTTAGAATGTACTTTAGAATGTACTTTACAATATACTTTAGAATGTACTTTAGACTGTACTTTAGACTGTACTTTAGAATGTACTTTAGAATGTACTTTAGAATGTACTTTAGAATGTACTTTAGAGTGTACTTTAGAATGTACTTTAGAATGTACTTTAGAATGTACTTTACAATGTACTTTAGAATGTACTTTAGAATGTACTTTACAATGTACTTTAGACTGTAATTTAGAATGTACTTTACAATGTACTTTAGAATGTACTTTACAATGTACTTTAGACTGTACTTTAGAATGTACTTCACAATGTACTTTAGAATGTACTTTAGAGTGTACTTTAGAATGTACTTTAGAATGTACTTTAGAATGTACTTTAGAATGTACTTTACAATGTACTTTAGAATGTACTTTAGAGTGTACTTTAGAATGTACTTTAGAATGTACTTTAGAATGTACTTTACAATGTACTTTAGAATATACTTTAGAATGTACTTTAGACTGCACTTTAGAATGTACTTTACAATGTACTTTAGAATGTACTTTAGAATGTACTTTACAATGTACTTTAGAATATACTTTAGAATGTACTTTAGACTGTACTTTAGAATGTACTTTACAATGTACTTTAGAATGTACTTTAGAGTGTACTTTAGAAGGTACTTTAGAATGTACTTTAGAATGTACTTTACAATGTACTTTAGAGTGTACTTTAGAAGGTACTTTAGAATGTACTTTACAATGTACTTTACAATGTACTTTAGAAGGTACTTTAGAATGTACTTTAGAATGTACTTTACAATGTACTTTAGAATGTACTTTAAAATGTACTTTAGAATGTACTTTTGGAATGGTCCAGACCTGGTCCAGTCCTGGTCCAGACCTGGTCCAGACCTGGTCCAGTCCTGATCCAGTCCTGGTCCAGACCTGGTCCAGTCCTGGTCCAGTCCTGGTCCAGTCCTGGTCCAGTCCTGGTCCAGACCTGGTCCAGACCTGGTCCAGTCCTGGTCCAGTCCAGGTCCAGGTCCAGGTCCAGGTCCAGGTCCAGTCCTGGTCCAGACCTGGTCCAGACCTGGTCCAGACCTGGTCCAGTCCTGGTCCAGACCTGGTCCAGTCCTGGTCCAGTCCTGGTCCAGTCTAGGTCCAGTCCTGGTCCAGTCCTGGTCCAGACCTGGTCCAGTCCTGGTCCAGTCCTGGTCCAGTCCTGGTCCAGTCCTGGTCCAGTCCAGGTCCAGGTCCAGGTCCAGTCCTGGTCCAGTCCTGGTCCAGACCTGGTCCAGACCTGGTCCAGTCCTGGTCCAGTCCTGGTCCAGACCTGGTCCAGACCTGGTCCAGTCTAGGTCCAGTCCTGGTCCAGTCCTGGTCCAGTCCTGGTCCAGACCTGGTCCAGACCTGGTCCAGTCCTGGTCCAGTCTAGGTCCAGTCCTGGTCCAGTCCTGGTCCAGTCCTGGTCCAGTCCAGGTCCAGGTCCAGGTCCAGTCCTGGTCCAGTCCTGGTCCAGTCCTGGTCCAGACCTGGTCCAGACCTGGTCCAGACCTGGTCCAGTCCTGGTCCAGTCCTGGTCCAGTCCTGGTCCAGACCTGGTCCAGACCTGGTCCAGACCTGGTCCAGTCTAGGTCCAGTCCTGGTCCAGTCCTGGTCCAGTCCTGGTCCAGACCTGGTCCAGACCTGGTCCAGACCTGGTCCAGTCTAGGTCCAGTCCTGGTCCAGTCCTGGTCCAGTCCTGGTCCAGTCCAGGTCCAGGTCCAGGTCCAGTCCTGGTCCAGTCCTGGTCCAGTCCTGGTCCAGACCTGGTCCAGACCTGGTCCAGTCCTGGTCCAGTCCTGGTCCAGTCCTGGTCCAGACCTGGTCCAGACCTGGTCCAGACCTGGTCCAGGTCTGGTCCAGTCCTGGTCCAATCCTGGTCCAGTCCTGGTCCAGACCTGGTCTAAGGCGCAGATGCTGAAGACCGGTCCATCGTGGGTCTTGATGGTCTTGATGAGTCTGGTGTCTCTCCACAGAAACACGTCTCCAGAGCTGGACCCGGAGAAGACCAGGTCCTCGGCCGCTCCGTAGACCAGAGCCATCAAGGTCTCAGTCCTGCGAGAACCCCAGATGCCACGCCTGAACGTTAGACCGCCACCTGCAGGAGAAACAGGGTCTAAACCAGGTCTGAACCAGGACTAAACCAGGTCTAAACCAGGTCTAAACCAGGTCTGAAACAGGTCTGAAACAGGGTCTAAACCGGGTCTAAACCGGGTCTAAACCGGGTCTAAACCGGGTCTAAACCAGGACTAAACCAGGACTAAACCAGGACTTACCAGAGTGCTGCCAGAACTTGATGTGCTTGATTCCGGCTGAGACCAGTTTGTCGGTTCTGAACGGGTTGGACTTCACCACCAGGACTTTGTCTTTGTGACCCCTAAAACACAGGACCAGAGTTGGACTAAACCAGGTCTAAACCAGGTCTAAACTGGGTCTAAACTGGGTCTAAACCAGGACTAAACCAGGTCTAAACCAGGACTAAACCGGGTCCAAACCAGGACTAAACCGGGTCCAAACCAGGACTAAACCGGGTCCAAACCGGGACTAGACCGGGTCTAAACCAGGTCTAAACCAGGACTAGACCGGGTCTAAACCGGGACTAGACTCACCGGGCTTTGGCGACTCGTTCTCCTCTTTTCCAGTCCCAGATGACGATGGAGTGAGAGTCGTCGAGTCCCACAGACACCAGGCTTTTCCCGTCAACTGTGGAGACAACAGACCATTCAGCTGTCCAGTCTGACCTCTGACCTCTGACCTTCAGACTTTAGCGTAAATGTGACTGAAGGTGACTCACTGCTGAAGTCCAGCGCGCAGACACCGGTCGAGTGGTGACCCCGGAGCAGAGACACACACTTCAGAGTCTGGACGTCCCAAACGTGGATCTCTGCGTCACGTCCAACCTGAAGACCAGGACGAGGAACAGTGTTAGAACAGAGTTAGAACAGTGTTAGAACAGTGTTAGAACAGTGTTAGAACAGTGTTAGAACAGTGTTAGAACAGTGTTAGAACAGAGTTAGAACAGAGTTAGAACAGTGTTAGAACAGTGTTAGAACAGTGTTAGAACAGAGTTAGAACAGAGTTAGAACAGTGTTAGAACAGTGTTAAAACAGTGTTAGAACAGAGTTAGAACAGAGTTAGAACAGAGTTAGAACAGAGTTAGAACAGTGTTAGAACAGTGTTAGAACAGTGTTAGAACAGTGTTAGAACAGTGTTAGAACAGTGTTAGAACAGAGTTAGAACAGAGTTAGAACAGTGTTAAAACAGTGTTAGAACAGTGTTAGAACAGTGTTAGAACAGAGTTAGAACAGTGTTAGAACAGAGTTAGAACAGAGTTAGAACAGTGTTAGAACAGGGTTAGAACAGTGTTAGAACAGTGTTAGAACAGAGTTAGAACAGAGTTAGAACAGAGTTAGAACAGTGTTAGAACAGAGTTAGAACAGAGTTAGAACAGTGTTAGAACAGAGTTAGAACAGTGTTAGAACAGTGTTAGAACAGTGTTAGAACAGAGTTAGAACAGTGTTAGAACAGAGTTAGAACAGAGTTAGAACAGAGTTAGAACAGTGTTAGAACAGAGTTAGAACAGTGTTAGAACAGTGTTAGAACAGAGTTAGAACAGTGTTAGAACAGAGTTAGAACAGTGTTAGAACAGAGTTAGAACAGTGTTAGAACAGTGTTAGAACAGTGTTAGAACAGAGTTAGAACAGTGTTAGAACAGTGTTAGAACAGAGTTAGAACAGTGTTAGAACAGTGTTAGAACAGAGTTAGAACAGTGTTAGAACAGTGTTAGAACAGTGTTAGAACAGTGTTAGAACAGTGTTAGAACAGTGTTAGAACAGTGTTAGAACAGAGTTAGAACAGTGTTAGAACAGTGTTAGAACAGAGTTAGAACAATGTTAGAACAGTGTTAGAACAGTGTTAGAACAGAGTTAGAACAGAGTTAGAACAGTGTTAGAACAGAGTTAGAACAGAGTTAGAACAGAGTTAGAACAGAGTTAGAACAGTGTTAGAACAGAGTTAGAACAGAGTTAGAACAGTGTTAGAACAGAGTTAGAACAGAGTTAGAACAGTGTTAGAACAGTGTTAGAACAGAGTTAGAACAGAGTTAGAACAGAGTTAGAACAGTGTTAGAACAGAGTTAGAACAGAGTTAGAACAGTGTTAGAACAGTGTTAGAACAGTGTTAGAACAGAGTTAGAACAGTGTTAGAACAGTGTTAGAACAGAGTTAGAACAGTGTTAGAACAGAGTTAGAACAGTGTTAGAACAGTGTTAGAACAGTGTTAGAACAGTGTTAGAACAGTGTTAGAACAGTGTTAGAACAGTGTTAGAACAGTGTTAGAACAGAGTTAGAACAGTGTTAGAACAGTGTTAGAACAGAGTTAGAACAGTGTTAGAACAGAGTTAGAACAGTGTTAGAACAGTGTTAGAACAGAGTTAGAACAGTGTTAGAACAGTGTTAGAACAGTGTTAGAACAGAGTTAGAACAGAGTTAGAACAGTGTTATAACAGTGTTATAACAGTGTTAGAACAGTGTTAGAACAGTGTTAGAACAGTGTTAGAACAGAGTTAGAACAGTGTTAGAACAGTGTTAGAACAGAGTTAGAACAGAGTTAGAACAGTGTTAGAACAGAGTTAGAACAGTGTTAGAACAGTGTTAGAACAGTGTTAGAACAGAGTTAGAACAGTGTTAGAACAGTGTTAGAACAGAGTTAGAACAGTGTTAGAACAGTGTTAGAACAGTGTTAGAACAGTGTTAGAACAGAGTTAGAACAGTGTTAGAACAGAGTTAGAACAGAGTTAGAACAGTGTTAGAACAGTGTTAGAACAGTGTTAGAACAGTGTTAGAACAGTGTTAGAACAGAGTTAGAACAGTGTTAGAACAGAGTTAGAACAGTGTTAGAACAGAGTTAGAACAGTGTTAGAACAGTGTTAGAACAGTGTTAGAACAGTGTTAGAACAGTGTTAGAACAGTGTTAGAACAGTGTTAGAACAGTGTTAGAACAGTGTTAGAACAGTGTTAGAACAGAGTTAGAACAGAGTTAGAACAGTGTTAGAACAGAGTTAGAACAGTGTTAGAACAGTGTTAGAACAGTGTTAGAACAGAGTTAGAACAGTGTTAGAACAGAGTTAGAACAGAGTTAGAACAGTGTTAGAACAGAGTTAGAACAGTGTTAGAACAGTGTTAGAACAGTGTTAGAACAGTGTTAGAACAGAGTTAGAACAGTGTTAGAACAGAGTTAGAACAGAGTTAGAACAGTGTTAGAACAGAGTTAGAACACTGTTCTAACACAGAGTTAGAACAGTGTTAGAACAGTGTTAGAACAGAGTTAGAACAGTGTTAGAACAGTGTTAGAACAGAGTTAGAACAGTGTTAGAACAGAGTTAGAACAGTGTTAGAACAGTGTTAGAACAGTGTTAGAACAGTGTTAGAACAGTGTTAGAACAGTGTTAGAACAGAGTTAGAACAGAGTTAGAACAGTGTTAGAACAGTGTTAGAACAGAGTTAGAACAGTGTTAGAACAGTGTTAGAACAGAGTTAGAACAGTGTTAGAACAGTGTTAGAACAGTGTTAGAACAGTGTTAGAACAGTGTTAGAACAGTGTTAGAACAGAGTTAGAACAGTGTTAGAACAGAGTTAGAACAGAGTTAGAACAGTGTTAGAACAGTGTTAGAACAGTGTTAGAACGTTAGAACAGAGTTAGAACAGAGTTAGAACAGAGTTAGAACAGAGTTAGAACAGTGTTAGAACAGGGTTAGAACAGTGTTAGAACAGTGTTAGAACAGAGTTAGAACAGAGTTAGAACAGAGTTAGAACAGTGTTAGAACAGTGTTAGAACAGAGTTAGAACAGTGTTAGAACAGAGTTAGAACAGAGTTAGAACAGTGTTAGAACAGTGTTAGAACAGAGTTAGAACAGAGTTAGAACAGTGTTAGAACAGAGTTAGAACAGTGTTAGAACAGTGTTAGAACAGAGTTAGAAACAGTGTTAGAACAGTGTTAGAACAGAGTTAGAACAGTGTTAGAACAGTGTTAGAACAGTGTTAGAACAGTGTTAGAACAGTGTTAGAACAGTGTTAGAACAGTGTTAGAACAGTGTTAGAACAGTGTTAGAACAGTGTTAGAACAGAGTTAGAACAGTGTTAGAACAGTGTTAGAACAGTGTTAGAACAGAGTTAGAACAGTGTTAGAACAGTGTTAGAACAGTGTTAGAACAGTGTTAGAACAGTGTTAGAACAGAGTTAGAACAGTGTTAGAACAGTGTTAGAACAGTGTTAGAACAGAGTTAGAACAGTGTTAGAACAGTGTTAGAACAGAGTTAGAAC
>NW_027316056.1:43333190-43380690 GCF_026437365.1 Eucyclogobius newberryi
ACCTGGTCTAGTCCTGGTTTAGTCCTGGTTTAGACTAGTCTTGTCCTGGTTTAGACCTGGTTTAGTCCTGGTTTAGACCTGGTCTAGTCCTGGTTTAGTCCTTTGTTTAGACCTGGTCTAGTCCTGGTTTAGACCTGGTTTTAGTCCTGGTTTAGACCTGGTCTAGTCCTGGTTCTTACCTGGTTTTAGTCCTGGTTTAGTCCTGGTCTAGTTTTGGTCTAATCCTGGTTTAGTCCTGGTTTAGACCTGGTCTAGTCCTGGTTTAGTCCTGGTTTAGACCTGGTTTTAGTCCTGGTTTAGACCTGGTTTTAGTCCTGGTTTAGACCTGGTTTAGTCCTGGTTTAGACCTGGTTTAGTCCTGGTTTAGACTTGGTTTTAGTCCTGGATTAGACCTGGTTTAGTCCTGGTTTAGACCTGGTTTTCTCCTGGTTTAGTCCTGGTTTAGTCCTGGTTTAGTCCTGGTTTAGACCTGGTTTAGTCCTGGTTTAGTCCTGGTTTAGTCCTGGTTCAGTCCTTTAGACCTGGTTTAGACCTGGTTTAGACCTGGTCTAGTCCTGGTTTAGTCCTGGTTTTAGACCTAGTTTAGTCCTGGTTTAGTCCTGGATTAGACCTGGTTTAGAACCTGGTCTAGTCCTGGTTTAGTCCTGGTTTAGACCTGGTTTAGTCCTGGTTTAGTCCTGGATTAGACCTGGTTTAGACCTGGTCTAGTCCTGGTTTAGTCCTGGTTTAGACCTGGTCTAGTCCTGGTTTAGACCTGGTTTTAGTCCTGTTTAGACCTGGTTTAGACCTGGTTTAGACCTGGTCTAGTCCTGGTTTAGTCCTGGTTTAGACCTGGTCTAGTCATGGTTTAGACATGGTTTTAGTCCTGGTTTAGACCTGGTTTAGTCCTGGTTTAGACCTGGTTTAGTCCTGGTTTAGACCTGGTTTTCTCCTGGTTTAGTCCTGGTTTAGTCTGGTTTAGTCCTGGTTTAGACCTGGTTTAGTCCTGGTTTAGTCCTGGTTTAGACCTGGTTTAGTCCTGGTTTAGTCCTGGTTTAGTCCTGGTTTAGTCCTGGTTCAGTCCTTTAGACCTGGTTTAGTCCTGGTTTAGACCTAGTCTTGTCCTGGTTTAGACCTGGTTTAGTCCTGGTCTAGTCCTGGTTTAGACATGGTTTTAGTCCTGGTTTAGACCTGGTTTAGTCCTGGTTTAGACCTGGTTTAGTCCTGGTTTAGTCCTGGTTTAGACCTGGTTAAGTCCTGGTTTAGTCCTGGTTTAGTCCTGGTTCAGTCCTTTAGACCTGGTTTAGACCTGGTTTAGACCTGGTCTAGTCCTCGTTTAGTCCTGGTTTAGACCTGGTTTAGTCCTGGTTTAGTCCTGGATTAGACCTGGTTTAGACCTGGTCTAGTCCTGGTTTAGTCCTGGTTTAGACCTGGTCTAGTCCTGGTTTAGACCTGGTTTTAGTCCTGGTTTAGACCTGGTCTAGTCATGGTTTAGACATGGTTTTAGTCCTGGTTTAGACCTGGTTTAGTCCTGGTTTAGACCTGGTTTAGTCCTGGTTTAGTCCTGGTTTAGACCTGCTTTAGACCTGGTTTTCTCCTGGTTTAGTCCTGGTTTAGTCCTGGTTTAGTCCTAGTTTAGTCCTGGTTTAGACCTGGTTTAGTCTTGGTTTAGTCCTGGTTTAGACCTGGTTTAGTCCTGGTTTAGTCCTGGTTTAGTCCTGGTTCAGTCCTTTAGACCTGGTTTAGTCCTGGTCCAGTCCTGGTTTAGTCCTGGTTTAGACCTAGTCTTGTCCTGGTTTAGACCTGGTTTAGACCTGGTTTAGACCTGGTCTAGTCCTGGTTTAGACCTGGTTTTAGTCCTGGTTTAGTACTGGTTTAGACCTGCTTTAGACCTGGTTTTCTCCTGGTTTAGTCCTGGTTTAGTCCTGGTTTAGTCTTTGTTTAGTCCTGGTTTAGACCTGGTTTAGTCCTGGTTTAGTCCTGGTTTAGACCTGGTTTAGTCCTGGTTTAGTCCTGGTTTAGCCCTGGTTCAGTCCTTTAGACCTGGTCTAGTCCTGGTTTAGTCCTGGTTTAGACCTGGTTTAGTCCTGGTTTAGACCTGGTTTAGTCCTGGTTTAGTCCTGGTTTAGTCCTGGTTTAGACCTGGTCTAGTCCTGGTTTAGTCCTGGTTTAGACCTGGTTTAGTCCTGGTTTAGTCCTGGTTTAGACCTGGTCTAGTCCTGGTTTAGACCTGGTTTTAGTCCTGGTTTAGACCTGGTTTAGACCTGGTTTAGTCCTGGTTTAGTCCTGGTTTAGACCTGGTCTAGTCCTGGTTTAGACCTGGTTTTAGTCCTGGTTTAGACCTGGTTTAGTCCTGGTTTGGACCTGGTTTAGTCCTGGTTTAGTCCTGGTTTAGACCTGCTTTAGACCTGGTTTAGTCCTGGTTTAGACCTGGTCTAGTCCTGGTTTAGACCTGGTTTTAGTCCTGCTTTAGACCTGGTTTAGTCCTGGTTTAGTCCTGGTTTAGTCCTGGTTTAGTCCTGGTTTAGTCCTGGTTTAGTCCTGGTTTAGTCCTGGTTTAGACCTGGTCTAGTCCTGGTTTAGTCCTGGTTTAGACCTGGTTTAGTCCTGGTTTAGTCCTGGATTAGACCTGGTTTAGACCTGATATAGTCCTGGTTTAGTCCTGGTTTAGTCCTGGTTTAGTCCTGGTTCAGTCCTTTAGACCTGGTTTAGTCCTGGTCCAGTCCTGGTTTAGTCCTGGTTTAGACCTAGTCTTGTCCTGGTTTAGACCTGGTTTAGTCCTGGTTTAGTCCTGGTTTAGTCCTGGTTTAGACCTGGTCTAGTCCTGGTTTAGTCCTGGTTTAGTCCTGGTCTAGTTTTGGTCCAATCCTGGTTTAGTCCTGGTTTAGACCTGGTTTAGTCCTGGTTTAGACCTGGTTTAGACCTGGTTTAGTCCTGGTTTAGTCCTGGTTTAGTCCTGGTTTAGACCTGGTCTAGTCCTGGTTTAGTGCTGGTTTAGACCTGGTCTAGTCCTGGTTTAAACCTGGTTTAGACCTGGTCTAGTCCTGGTTTAGACCTGGTTTTAATCCTGGTTTAGACCTGGTTTAGTCCTGGTTTGGACCTGGTTTAGTCCTGGTTTAGTACTGGTTTAGACCTGCTTTAGACCTGGTTTTCTCCTGGTTTAGTCCTGGTTTAGTCTTGGTTTAGTCCTGGTTTAGACCTGGTTTAGTCCTGGTTTAGTCCTGGTTTAGACCTGGTTTAGTCCTGGTTTAGTCCTGGTTTAGTCCTGGTTTAGCCCTGGTTCAGTCCTTTAGACCTGGTTTAGAACTGGTCTAGTCCTGGTTTAGTCCTGGTTTAGACCTGGTTTAGTCCTGGTTTAGACCTGGTTTAGTCCTGGTTTTCTCCTGGTTTAGTCCTGGTTTAGTCCTGGTTTAGACCTGGTTTAGACCTGGTTTAGTCCTGGTTTAGTCCTGGTTTAGACCTGGTTTAGTCCTGGTTTAGTCCTGGTTTAGTCCTTGTCTAGTTTTGGTCCAATCCTGGTTTAGTCCTGGTTTAGACCTGGTCTAGTCCTGGTTTAGTCCTGGTTTAGACCTGGTCTAGTCCTGGTTTAGTCCTGGTTTAGACCTGGTTTTAGTCCTGGTTTAGACCTGGTTTAGTCCTGGTTTGGACCTGGTTTAGTCCTGGTTTAGTCCTGGTTTAGACCTGCTTTAGACCTGGTTTAGACCTGGTCTAGTCCTGGTTTAGACCTGGTTTTAGTCCTGCTTTAGACCTGGTTTTCTCCTGGTTTAGTCCTGGTTTAGTCCTGGTTTAGTCCTGGTTTAGTCCTGGTTTAGACCTGGTTTAGTCCTGGTTTAGTCCTGGTTTAGTCCTGGTTTAGACCTGGTTTAGTCCTGGTTTTCTCCTGGTTTAGTCCTGGTTTAGTCCTGGTTTAGTCCTGGTTTAGTCCTGGTTTATACCTGGTTTAGTCCTGGTTTAGTCCTGGTTTAGACCTGGTTTAGTCCTGGTTTAGACCTGGTCTAGTCCTGGTTTAGTCCTGGTTTAGTCCTGGTCTAGTTTTGGTCTAGTCCTGGTTTAGTCCTGGTTTAGACCTGGTCTAGTCCTGGTTTAGACCTGGTTTTAGTCCTGGTTTAGACCTGGTTTAGTCCTGGTTTAGTCCTGGTCTAGTTTTGGTCCAATCCTGGTTTAGTCCTGGTTTAGACCTGGTTTAGTCCTGGTTTAGACCTGGTCTAGTCCTGGTTTAGACCTGGTTTTAGTCCTGGTTTAGACCTGGTTTAGTCCTGGTTTGGACCTGGTTTAGTCCTGGTTTAGTCCTGGTTTAGACCTGCTTTAGACCTGGTTTAGTCCTGGTTTAGACCTGGTCTAGTCCTGGTTTAGACCTGGTTTAGACCTGGTTTAGTCCTGGTTTAGTCCTGGTTTAGTCCTGGTTTAGTCCTGGTTTAGTCCTGGATTAGACCTGGTTTAGACCTGGTCTAGTCCTGGTTTAGACCTGGTTTTAGTCCTGGTTTAGACCTGGTTTAGACCTGGTTTAGACCTGGTTTAGACCTGGTCTAGTCCTGGTTTAGTCCTGGTTTAGACCTGGTCTAGTCCTGGTTTAGACATGGTTTTAGTCCTGGTTTAGACCTGGTTTAGACCTGGTTTAGTCCTGGTTTAGTCCTGGTTTAGACCTGGTCTAGTCCTGGTTTAGTCCTGGTTTAGACCTGGTCTAGTCCTGGTTTAGTCCTGGTTTAGTCCTGGTCTAGTTTTGGTCCAATCCTGGTTTAGTCCTGGTTTAGACCTGGTCTAGTCCTGGTTTAGTCCTGGTTTAGACCTGGTCTAGTCCTGGTTTAGACCTGGTTTTAGTCCTGGTTTAGACCTGGTTTAGTCCTGGTTTGGACCTGGTTTAGTCCTGGTTTAGTCCTGGTTTAGACCTGCTTTAGACCTGCTTTAGACCTGGTTTAGTCCTGGTTTAGACCTGGTCTAGTCCTGGTTTAGACCTGGTTTTAGTCCTGCTTTAGACCTGGTTTTCTCCTGGTTTAGTCCTGGTTAAGTCCTGGTTTAGTCCTGGTTTAGTCCTGGTTTAGACCTGGTTTAGTCCTGGTTTAGTCCTGGTTTAGTCCTGGTTTAGACCTGGTTTAGTCCTGGTTTAGTCCTGGTTTAGACCTGGTCTAGTCCTGGTTTAGTCCTGGTTTAGACCTGGTTTAGTCCTGGTTTAGTCCTGGATTAGACCTGGTTTAGACCTGATCTAGTCCTGGTTTAGTCCTGGTTTAGTCCTGGTTTAGACCTGGTGTAGTCCTGGTTTAGACCTGGTTTTTGTCCTGGTTTAGACCTGGTTTAGACCTGGTTTAGACCTGGTCTAGTCCTGGTTTAGTCCTGGTTTAGACCTGGTCTAGTCCTGGTTTAGACATGGTTTTAGTCCTGGTTTAGACCTGGTTTAGTCCTGGTTTAGACCTGGTTTAGTCCTGGTTTAGTCCTGGTTTAGACCTGGTTAAGTCCTGGTTTAGTCCTGGTTTAGTCCTGGTTCAGTCCTTTAGACCTGGTTTAGACCTGGTTTAGACCTGGTCTAGTCCTGGTTTAGTCCTGGTTTAGACCTGGTTTAGACCTGGTCTAGTCCTGGATTAGACCTGGTTTAGACCTGGTCTAGTCCTGGTTTAGTCCTGGTTTAGACCTGGTCTAGTCCTGGTTTAGACCTGGTTTTAGTCCTGGTTTAGACCTGGTTTAGACCTGGTTTAGACCTGGTCTAGTCCTGGTTTAGACCTGGTTTTAGTCCTGCTTTAGACCTGGTTTAGTCCTGGTTTAGTCCTGGTTTAGTCCTGGTTTAGACCTGGTTTAGTCCTGGTTTAGTCCTGGTTTAGTCCTGGTTTAGTCCTGGTTCAGTCCTTTAGACCTGGTTTAGTCCTGGTCTAGTCCTGGTTTAGTCCTGGTTTAGACCTAGTCTTGTCCTGGTTTAGACCTGGTTTAGTCCTGGTTTAGTCCTGGTTTAGTCCTGGTTTAGTCCTGGTTTAGACCTGGTCTAGTCCTGGTTTAGTCCTGGTTTAGTCCTGGTCTAGTTTTGGTCCAATCCTGGTTTAGTCCTGGTTTAGACCTGGTCTAGTCCTGGTTTAGTCCTGGTTTAGTCCTGGTCTAGTTTTGGTCCAATCCTGGTTTAGTCCTGGTTTAGACCTGGTTTAGTCCTGGTTTAGACCTGGTCTAGTCCTGGTTTAGACCTGGTTTTAGTCCTGGTTTAGACCTGGTTTAGTCCTGGTTTGGACCTGGTTTAGTCCTGGTTTAGTCCTGGTTTAGACCTGCTTTAGACCTGGTCTAGTCCTGGTTTAGACCTGGTTTAGACCTGGTTTAGTCCTGGTTTAGTCCTGGTTTAGTCCTGGTTTAGTCCTGGTTTAGACCTGGTTTAGACCTGGTCTAGTCCTGGTTTAGTCCTGGTTCAGACCTGGTTTAGTCCTGGTTTAGTCCTGGTTTAGACCTGGTTTAGACCTGGTCTAGTCCTGGTTTAGTCCTGGTTTAGACCTGGTCTAGTCCTGGTTTAGACATGGTTTTAGTCCTGGTTTAGACCTGGTTTAGACCTGGTTTAGTCCTGGTTTAGTCCTGGTTTAGACCTGGTCTAGTCCTGGTTTAGTCCTGGTTTAGACCTGGTCTAGTCCTGGTTTAGTCCTGGTTTAGTCCTGGTCTAGTTTTGGTCCAATCCTGGTTTAGTCCTGGTTTAGACCTGGTCTAGTCCTGGTTTAGTCCTGGTTTAGACCTGGTCTAGTCCTGGTTTAGACCTGGTTTTAGTCCTGGTTTAGACCTGGTTTAGTCCTGGTTTGGACCTGGTTTAGTCCTGGTTTAGTCCTGGTTTAGACCTGCTTTAGACCTGGTTTAGTCCTGGTTTAGACCTGGTCTAGTCCTGGTTTAGACCTGGTTTTAGTCCTGCTTTAGACCTGGTTTTCTCCTGGTTTAGTCCTGGTTTAGTCCTGGTTTAGTCCTGGTTTAGACCTGGTTTAGTCCTGGTTTAGTCCTGGTTTAGTCCTGGTTTAGACCTGGTTTAGTCCTGGTTTAGTCCTGGTTTAGACCTGGTCTAGTCCTGGTTTAGTCCTGGTTTAGACCTGGTTTAGTCCTGGTTTAGTCCTGGATTAGACCTGGTTTAGACCTGATCTAGTCCTGGTTTAGTCCTGGTTTAGTCCTGGTTTAGACCTGGTGTAGTCCTGGTTTAGACCTGGTTTTTGTCCTGGTTTAGACCTGGTTTAGACCTGGTTTAGACCTGGTCTAGTCCTGGTTTAGTCCTGGTTTAGACCTGGTCTAGTCCTGGTTTAGACATGGTTTTAGTCCTGGTTTAGACCTGGTTTAGTCCTGGTTTAGACCTGGTTTAGTCCTGGTTTAGTCCTGGTTTAGACCTGGTTAAGTCCTGGTTTAGTCCTGGTTTAGTCCTGGTTCAGTCCTTTAGACCTGGTTTAGACCTGGTTTAGACCTGGTCTAGTCCTCGTTTAGTCCTGGTTTAGACCTGGTTTAGTCCTGGTTTAGTCCTGGATTAGACCTGGTTTAGACCTGGTCTAGTCCTGGTTTAGTCCTGGTTTAGACCTGGTCTAGTCCTGGTTTAGACCTGGTTTTAGTCCTGGTTTAGACCTGGTCTAGTCATGGTTTAGACATGGTTTTAGTCCTGGTTTAGACCTGGTTTAGTCCTGGTTTAGACCTGGTTTAGTCCTGGTTTAGTCCTGGTTTAGACCTGCTTTAGACCTGGTTTTCTCCTGGTTTAGTCCTGGTTTAGTCCTGGTTTAGTCCTAGTTTAGTCCTGGTTTAGACCTGGTTTAGTCTTGGTTTAGTCCTGGTTTAGACCTGGTTTAGTCCTGGTTTAGTCCTGGTTTAGTCCTGGTTCAGTCCTTTAGACCTGGTTTAGTCCTGGTCCAGTCCTGGTTTAGTCCTGGTTTAGACCTAGTCTTGTCCTGGTTTAGACCTGGTTTAGTCCTGGTTTAGTCCTGGTTTAGACCTGGTCTAGTCCTGGTTTAGTCCTGGTTTAGTCCTGGTTTAGACCTGGTTTAGACCTGGTCTAGTCCTGGTTTAGACCTGGTTTTAGTCCTGGTTTAGTACTGGTTTAGACCTGCTTTAGACCTGGTTTTCTCCTGGTTTAGTCCTGGTTTAGTCCTGGTTTAGTCTTTGTTTAGTCCTGGTTTAGACCTGGTTTAGTCCTGGTTTAGTCCTGGTTTAGACCTGGTTTAGTCCTGGTTTAGTCCTGGTTTAGCCCTGGTTCAGTCCTTTAGACCTGGTCTAGTCCTGGTTTAGTCCTGGTTTAGACCTGGTTTAGTCCTGGTTTAGACCTGGTTTAGTCCTGGTTTAGTCCTGGTTTAGTCCTGGTTTAGACCTGGTCTAGTCCTGGTTTAGTCCTGGTTTAGACCTGGTTTAGTCCTGGTTTAGTCCTGGTTTAGACCTGGTCTAGTCCTGGTTTAGACCTGGTTTTAGTCCTGGTTTAGACCTGGTTTAGACCTGGTTTAGTCCTGGTTTAGTCCTGGTTTAGACCTGGTCTAGTCCTGGTTTAGACCTGGTTTTAGTCCTGGTTTAGACCTGGTTTAGTCCTGGTTTGGACCTGGTTTAGTCCTGGTTTAGTCCTGGTTTAGACCTGCTTTAGACCTGGTTTAGTCCTGGTTTAGACCTGGTCTAGTCCTGGTTTAGACCTGGTTTTAGTCCTGCTTTAGACCTGGTTTAGTCCTGGTTTAGTCCTGGTTTAGTCCTGGTTTAGTCCTGGTTTAGTCCTGGTTTAGTCCTGGTTTAGTCCTGGTTTAGACCTGGTCTAGTCCTGGTTTAGTCCTGGTTTAGACCTGGTTTAGTCCTGGTTTAGTCCTGGATTAGACCTGGTTTAGACCTGATATAGTCCTGGTTTAGTCCTGGTTTAGTCCTGGTTTAGACCTGGTGTAGTCCTGGTTTAGACCTGGTTTAGTCCTGGTTTAGACCTGGTTTAGTCCTGGTTTAGACCTGGTTTAGACCTGGTTTAGACCTGGTCTAGTCCTGGTTTAGACCTGGTTTAGACCTGGTTTAGACCTGGTCTAGTCCTGGTTTAGTCCTGGTTTAGACCTGGTTTAGTCCTGGTTTAGTCCTGGATTAGACCTGGTTTAGACCTGGTCTAGTCCTGGTTTAGTCCTGGTTTAGACCTGGTTTAGTCCTGGTTTAGTCCTGGATTAGACCTGGTTTAGACCTGGTCTAGTCCTGGTTTAGTCCTGGTTTAGACCTGGTCTAGTCCTGGTTTAGACCTGGTTTTAGTCCTGGTTTAGACCTGGTTTAGACCTGGTTTAGACCTGGTCTAGTCCTGGTTTAGTCCTGGTTTAGACCTGGTCTAGTCATGGTTTAGACATGGTTTTAGTCCTGGTTTAGACCTGGTTTAGTCCTGGTTTAGACCTGGTTTAGTCCTGGTTTAGTCCTGGTTTAGACCTGCTTTAGAACTGCTTTAGACCTGGTTTAGTCCTGGTTTAGTCCTGGTTTAGTCCTGGTTTAGTCCTAGTTTAGTCCTGGTTTAGACCTGGTTTAGTCCTGGTTTAGTCCTGGTTTAGACCTGGTTTAGTCCTGGTTTAGTCCTGGTTCAGTCCTTTAGACCTGGTTTAGTCCTGGTCCAGTCCTGGTTTAGTCCTGGTTTAGACCTGGTTTAGTCCTGGTTTAGTCCTGGTTTAGACCTGGTCTAGTCCTGGTTTAGTCCTGGTTTAGTCCTGGTCTAGTTTTTGTCCAATCCTGGTTTAGTCCTGGTTTAGACCTGGTTTAGACCTGGTCTAGTCCTGGTTTAGACCTGGTTTTAATCCTGGTTTAGACCTGGTTTAGTCCTGGTTTGGACCTGGTTTAGTCCTGGTTTAGTACTGGTTTAGACCTGCTTTAGACCTGGTTTTCTCCTGGTTTAGTCCTGGTTTAGTCCTGGTTTAGTCTTGGTTTAGTCCTGGTTTAGACCTGGTTTAGTCCTGGTTTAGTCCTGGTTTAGACCTGGTTTAGTCCTGGTTTAGTCCTGGTTTAGTCCTGGTTTAGACCTGGTCTAGTCCTGGTTTAGTCCTGGTTTAGACCTGGTTTAGTCCTGGTTTAGACCTGGTTTAGTCCTGGTTTAGTCCTGGTTTAGTCCTGGTTTAGACCTGGTCTAGTCCTGGTTTAGTCCTGGTTTAGACCTGGTCTAGTCCGGGTTTAGACCTGGTTTTAGTCCTGGTTTAGACCTGGTTTAGACCTGGTTTTAGTCCTGGTTTAGTCCTGGTCTAGTTTTGGTCTAATCCTGGTTTAGTCCTGGTTTAGACCTGGTCTAGTCCTGGTTTAGTCCTGGTCTAGTCCTGGTTTAGACCTGGTTTTAGTCCTGGTTTAGACCTGGTTTAGTCCTGGTTTAGACCTGGTTTAGTCCTGGTTTAGTCCTGTTTTAGACCTGCTTTAGACCTGCTTTAGACCTGGTTTAGTCCTGGTTTAGTCCTGGTTTAGTCCTGGTTTAGTCCTGGTTTAGACCTGGTTTAGTCCTGGTTTAGTCCTGGTTTAGACCTGGTTTAGTCCTGGTTTAGTCCTGGTTTAGTCCTGGTTCAGTCCTTTAGACCTGGTTTAGACCTTGTCTAGTCCTGGTTTAGTCCTGGTTTAGACCTAGTCTTGTCCTGGTTTAGTCCTGGTTTAGTCCTGGTTTAGTCCTGGTTTAGTCCTGGTTTAGACCTGGTCTAGTCCTGGTTTAGTCCTGGTTTAGACCTGGTCTAGTCCTGGTTTAGTCCTGGTTTAGACCTGGTCTAGTCCTGGTTTAGACCTGGTTTTAGTCCTGGTTTAGACCTGGTTTTCTCCTGGTTTAGTCCTGGTTTAGTCCTGGTTTAGTCCTGGTTTAGACCTGGTTTAGTCCTGGTTTAGTCCTGGTTTAGACCTGGTTTAGTCCTGGTTTAGTCCTGGTTTAGTCCTGGTTTAGTCCTGGTTCAGTCCTTTAGACCTGGTTTAGACCTGGTCTAGTCCTGGTTTAGTCCTGGTTTAGACCTGGTTTAGTCCTGGTTTAGTCCTGGATTAGACCTGGTTTAGACCTGGTCTAGTCCTGGTTTAGACCTGGTTTTAGTCCTGGTTTAGACCTGGTTTAGACCTGGTCTAGTCCTGGTTTAGACC
This sequence comes from Eucyclogobius newberryi, assembly GCF_026437365.1. Taxonomy (NCBI): domain Eukaryota; kingdom Metazoa; phylum Chordata; class Actinopteri; order Gobiiformes; family Gobiidae; genus Eucyclogobius; species Eucyclogobius newberryi. The sequence continues at coordinate 43,344,174 of NW_027316056.1, forward strand.
TGGTTTTAGTCCTGGTTTAGTCCTGGTCTAGTTTTGGTCTAATCCTGGTTTAGTCCTGGTTTAGACCTGGTCTGGTCCTGGAATAGTCCTGGTTTAGACCTGGTCTAGTCCTGGTTTAGACCTGGTTTTAGTCCTGGTTTAGACCTGGTTTAATCCTGGTTTAGACCTGGTTTAGTCCTGGTTTAGTCCTGGTTTAGACCTGCTTTAGACCTGCTTTAGACCTGGTTTAGTCCTGGTTTAGTCCTGGTTTAGTCCTGGTTTAGTCCTGGTTTAGTCCTGGTTTAGACCTGGTTTAGTCCTGGTTTAGTCCTGGTTTAGACCTGGTTTAGACCTGGTCTAGTCCTGGTTTAGTCCTGGTTTAGACCTAGTCTTGTCCTGGTTTAGACCTGGTTTAGTCCTGGTTTAGACCTGGTCTAGTCCTGGTTTAGTCCTTTGTTTAGACCTGGTCTAGTCCTGGTTTAGACCTGGTTTTAGTCCTGGTTTAGACCTGGTCTAGTCCTGGTTCTTACCTGGTTTTAGTCCTGGTTTAGTCCTGGTCTAGTTTTGGTCTAATCCTGGTTTAGTCCTGGTTTAGACCTGGTCTAGTCCTGGTTTAGTCCTGGTTTAGACCTGGTTTAGTCCTGGTTTAGACCTGGTTTTAGTCCTGGTTTAGACCTGGTTTAGTCCTGGTTTAGACCTGGTTTAGTCCTGGTTTAGACTTGGTTTTAGTCCTGGATTAGACCTGGTTTAGTCCTGGTTTAGACCTGGTTTTCTCCTGGTTTAGTCCTGGTTTAGTCCTGGTTTAGTCCTGGTTTAGACCTGGTTTAGTCCTGGTTTAGTCCTGGTTTAGTCCTGGTTCAGTCCTTTAGACCTGGTTTAGACCTGGTTTAGACCTGGTCTAGTCCTGGTTTAGTCCTGGTTTAGACCTAGTTTAGTCCTGGTTTAGTCCTGGATTAGACCTGGTTTAGACCTGGTCTAGTCCTGGTTTAGTCCTGGTTTAGACCTGGTTTAGTCCTGGTTTAGTCCTGGATTAGACCTGGTTTAGACCTGGTCTAGTCCTGGTTTAGTCCTGGTTTAGACCTGGTCTAGTCCTGGTTTAGACCTGGTTTTAGTCCTGGTTTAGACCTGGTTTAGACCTGGTTTAGACCTGGTCTAGTCCTGGTTTAGTCCTGGTTTAGACCTGGTCTAGTCATGGTTTAGACATGGTTTTAGTCCTGGTTTAGACCTGGTTTAGTCCTGGTTTAGACCTGGTTTAGTCCTGGTTTAGACCTGGTTTTCTCCTGGTTTAGTCCTGGTTTAGTCCTGGTTTAGTCCTGGTTTAGACCTGGTTTAGTCCTGGTTTAGTCCTGGTTTAGACCTGGTTTAGTCCTGGTTTAGTCCTGGTTTAGTCCTGGTTTAGTCCTGGTTCAGTCCTTTAGACCTGGTTTAGTCCTGGTTTAGACCTAGTCTTGTCCTGGTTTAGACCTGGTTTAGTCCTGGTCTAGTCCTGGTTTAGACATGGTTTTAGTCCTGGTTTAGACCTGGTTTAGTCCTGGTTTAGACCTGGTTTAGTCCTGGTTTAGTCCTGGTTTAGACCTGGTTAAGTCCTGGTTTAGTCCTGGTTTAGTCCTGGTTCAGTCCTTTAGACCTGGTTTAGACCTGGTTTAGACCTGGTCTAGTCCTCGTTTAGTCCTGGTTTAGACCTGGTTTAGTCCTGGTTTAGTCCTGGATTAGACCTGGTTTAGACCTGGTCTAGTCCTGGTTTAGTCCTGGTTTAGACCTGGTCTAGTCCTGGTTTAGACCTGGTTTTAGTCCTGGTTTAGACCTGGTCTAGTCATGGTTTAGACATGGTTTTAGTCCTGGTTTAGACCTGGTTTAGTCCTGGTTTAGACCTGGTTTAGTCCTGGTTTAGTCCTGGTTTAGACCTGCTTTAGACCTGGTTTTCTCCTGGTTTAGTCCTGGTTTAGTCCTGGTTTAGTCCTAGTTTAGTCCTGGTTTAGACCTGGTTTAGTCTTGGTTTAGTCCTGGTTTAGACCTGGTTTAGTCCTGGTTTAGTCCTGGTTTAGTCCTGGTTCAGTCCTTTAGACCTGGTTTAGTCCTGGTCCAGTCCTGGTTTAGTCCTGGTTTAGACCTAGTCTTGTCCTGGTTTAGACCTGGTTTAGACCTGGTTTAGACCTGGTCTAGTCCTGGTTTAGACCTGGTTTTAGTCCTGGTTTAGTACTGGTTTAGACCTGCTTTAGACCTGGTTTTCTCCTGGTTTAGTCCTGGTTTAGTCCTGGTTTAGTCTTTGTTTAGTCCTGGTTTAGACCTGGTTTAGTCCTGGTTTAGTCCTGGTTTAGACCTGGTTTAGTCCTGGTTTAGTCCTGGTTTAGCCCTGGTTCAGTCCTTTAGACCTGGTCTAGTCCTGGTTTAGTCCTGGTTTAGACCTGGTTTAGTCCTGGTTTAGACCTGGTTTAGTCCTGGTTTAGTCCTGGTTTAGTCCTGGTTTAGACCTGGTCTAGTCCTGGTTTAGTCCTGGTTTAGACCTGGTTTAGTCCTGGTTTAGTCCTGGTTTAGACCTGGTCTAGTCCTGGTTTAGACCTGGTTTTAGTCCTGGTTTAGACCTGGTTTAGACCTGGTTTAGTCCTGGTTTAGTCCTGGTTTAGACCTGGTCTAGTCCTGGTTTAGACCTGGTTTTAGTCCTGGTTTAGACCTGGTTTAGTCCTGGTTTGGACCTGGTTTAGTCCTGGTTTAGTCCTGGTTTAGACCTGCTTTAGACCTGGTTTAGTCCTGGTTTAGACCTGGTCTAGTCCTGGTTTAGACCTGGTTTTAGTCCTGCTTTAGACCTGGTTTAGTCCTGGTTTAGTCCTGGTTTAGTCCTGGTTTAGTCCTGGTTTAGTCCTGGTTTAGTCCTGGTTTAGTCCTGGTTTAGACCTGGTCTAGTCCTGGTTTAGTCCTGGTTTAGACCTGGTTTAGTCCTGGTTTAGTCCTGGATTAGACCTGGTTTAGACCTGATATAGTCCTGGTTTAGTCCTGGTTTAGTCCTGGTTTAGACCTGGTGTAGTCCTGGTTTAGACCTGGTTTAGTCCTGGTTTAGACCTGGTTTAGTCCTGGTTTAGACCTGGTTTAGACCTGGTTTAGACCTGGTCTAGTCCTGGTTTAGACCTGGTTTAGACCTGGTTTAGACCTGGTCTAGTCCTGGTTTAGTCCTGGTTTAGACCTGGTTTAGTCCTGGTTTAGTCCTGGATTAGACCTGGTTTAGACCTGGTCTAGTCCTGGTTTAGTCCTGGTTTAGACCTGGTTTAGTCCTGGTTTAGTCCTGGATTAGACCTGGTTTAGACCTGGTCTAGTCCTGGTTTAGTCCTGGTTTAGACCTGGTCTAGTCCTGGTTTAGACCTGGTTTTAGTCCTGGTTTAGACCTGGTTTAGACCTGGTTTAGACCTGGTCTAGTCCTGGTTTAGTCCTGGTTTAGACCTGGTCTAGTCATGGTTTAGACATGGTTTTAGTCCTGGTTTAGACCTGGTTTAGTCCTGGTTTAGACCTGGTTTAGTCCTGGTTTAGTCCTGGTTTAGACCTGCTTTAGAACTGCTTTAGACCTGGTTTAGTCCTGGTTTAGTCCTGGTTTAGTCCTGGTTTAGTCCTAGTTTAGTCCTGGTTTAGACCTGGTTTAGTCCTGGTTTAGTCCTGGTTTAGACCTGGTTTAGTCCTGGTTTAGTCCTGGTTCAGTCCTTTAGACCTGGTTTAGTCCTGGTCCAGTCCTGGTTTAGTCCTGGTTTAGACCTGGTTTAGTCCTGGTTTAGTCCTGGTTTAGACCTGGTCTAGTCCTGGTTTAGTCCTGGTTTAGTCCTGGTCTAGTTTTTGTCCAATCCTGGTTTAGTCCTGGTTTAGACCTGGTTTAGACCTGGTCTAGTCCTGGTTTAGACCTGGTTTTAATCCTGGTTTAGACCTGGTTTAGTCCTGGTTTGGACCTGGTTTAGTCCTGGTTTAGTACTGGTTTAGACCTGCTTTAGACCTGGTTTTCTCCTGGTTTAGTCCTGGTTTAGTCCTGGTTTAGTCTTGGTTTAGTCCTGGTTTAGACCTGGTTTAGTCCTGGTTTAGTCCTGGTTTAGACCTGGTTTAGTCCTGGTTTAGTCCTGGTTTAGTCCTGGTTTAGACCTGGTCTAGTCCTGGTTTAGTCCTGGTTTAGACCTGGTTTAGTCCTGGTTTAGACCTGGTTTAGTCCTGGTTTAGTCCTGGTTTAGTCCTGGTTTAGACCTGGTCTAGTCCTGGTTTAGTCCTGGTTTAGACCTGGTCTAGTCCGGGTTTAGACCTGGTTTTAGTCCTGGTTTAGACCTGGTCTAGTCCTGGTTTAGACCTGGTTTTAGTCCTGGTTTAGTCCTGGTCTAGTTTTGGTCTAATCCTGGTTTAGTCCTGGTTTAGACCTGGTCTAGTCCTGGTTTAGTCCTGGTCTAGTCCTGGTTTAGACCTGGTTTTAGTCCTGGTTTAGACCTGGTTTAGTCCTGGTTTAGACCTGGTTTAGTCCTGGTTTAGTCCTGTTTTAGACCTGCTTTAGACCTGCTTTAGACCTGGTTTAGTCCTGGTTTAGTCCTGGTTTAGTCCCGGTTTAGTCCTGGTTTAGACCTGGTTTAGTCCTGGTTTAGTCCTGGTTTAGACCTGGTTTAGTCCTGGTTTAGTCCTGGTTTAGTCCTGGTTCAGTCCTTTAGACCTGGTTTAGACCTTGTCTAGTCCTGGTTTAGTCCTGGTTTAGACCTAGTCTTGTCCTGGTTTAGTCCTGGTTTAGTCCTGGTTTAGTCCTGGTTTAGTCCTGGTTTAGTCCTGGTTTAGACCTGGTCTAGTCCTGGTTTAGTCCTGGTTTAGACCTGGTCTAGTCCTGGTTTAGTCCTGGTTTAGACCTGGTCTAGTCCTGGTTTAGACCTGGTTTTAGTCCTGGTTTAGACCTGGTTTTCTCCTGGTTTAGTCCTGGTTTAGTCCTGGTTTAGTCCTGGTTTAGACCTGGTTTAGTCCTGGTTTAGTCCTGGTTTAGTCCTGGTTTAGTCCTGGTTCAGTCCTTTAGACCTGGTTTAGACCTGGTCTAGTCCTGGTTTAGTCCTGGTTTAGACCTGGTTTAGTCCTGGTTTAGTCCTGGATTAGACCTGGTTTAGACCTGGTCTAGTCCTGGTTTAGACCTGGTTTTAGTCCTGGTTTAGACCTGGTTTAGACCTGGTCTAGTCCTGGTTTAGACCTGGTTTTAGTCCTGGTTTAGTCCTGGTCTAGTTTTGGTCTAATCCTGGTTTAGTCCTGGTTTAGACCTGGTCTGGTCCTGGAATAGTCCTGGTTTAGACCTGGTCTAGTCCTGGTTTAGACCTGGTTTTAGTCCTGGTTTAGACCTGGTTTAATCCTGGTTTAGACCTGGTTTAGTCCTGGTTTAGTCCTGGTTTAGACCTGCTTTAGACCTGCTTTAGACCTGGTTTAGTCCTGGTTTAGTCCTGGTTTAGTCCTGGTTTAGTCCTGGTTTAGTCCTGGTTTAGACCTGGTTTAGTCCTGGTTTAGTCCTGGTTTAGACCTGGTTTAGACCTGGTCTAGTCCTGGTTTAGTCCTGGTTTAGACCTAGTCTTGTCCTGGTTTAGACCTGGTTTAGTCCTGGTTTAGACCTGGTCTAGTCCTGGTTTAGTCCTTTGTTTAGACCTGGTCTAGTCCTGGTTTAGACCTGGTTTTAGTCCTGGTTTAGACCTGGTCTAGTCCTGGTTCTTACCTGGTTTTAGTCCTGGTTTAGTCCTGGTCTAGTTTTGGTCTAATCCTGGTTTAGTCCTGGTTTAGACCTGGTCTAGTCCTGGTTTAGTCCTGGTTTAGACCTGGTTTAGTCCTGGTTTAGACCTGGTTTTAGTCCTGGTTTAGACCTGGTTTAGTCCTGGTTTAGACCTGGTTTAGTCCTGGTTTAGACTTGGTTTTAGTCCTGGATTAGACCTGGTTTAGTCCTGGTTTAGACCTGGTTTTCTCCTGGTTTAGTCCTGGTTTAGTCCTGGTTTAGTCCTGGTTTAGACCTGGTTTAGTCCTGGTTTAGTCCTGGTTTAGTCCTGGTTCAGTCCTTTAGACCTGGTTTAGACCTGGTTTAGACCTGGTCTAGTCCTGGTTTAGTCCTGGTTTAGACCTAGTTTAGTCCTGGTTTAGTCCTGGATTAGACCTGGTTTAGACCTGGTCTAGTCCTGGTTTAGTCCTGGTTTAGACCTGGTTTAGTCCTGGTTTAGTCCTGGATTAGACCTGGTTTAGACCTGGTCTAGTCCTGGTTTAGTCCTGGTTTAGACCTGGTCTAGTCCTGGTTTAGACCTGGTTTTAGTCCTGGTTTAGACCTGGTTTAGACCTGGTTTAGACCTGGTCTAGTCCTGGTTTAGTCCTGGTTTAGACCTGGTCTAGTCATGGTTTAGACATGGTTTTAGTCCTGGTTTAGACCTGGTTTAGTCCTGGTTTAGACCTGGTTTAGTCCTGGTTTAGACCTGGTTTTCTCCTGGTTTAGTCCTGGTTTAGTCCTGGTTTAGTCCTGGTTTAGACCTGGTTTAGTCCTGGTTTAGTCCTGGTTTAGACCTGGTTTAGTCCTGGTTTAGTCCTGGTTTAGTCCTGGTTTAGTCCTGGTTCAGTCCTTTAGACCTGGTTTAGTCCTGGTTTAGACCTAGTCTTGTCCTGGTTTAGACCTGGTTTAGTCCTGGTTTAGTCCTGGTTTAGTCCTGGTTTAGACCTGGTCTAGTCCTGGTTTAGTCCTGGTTTAGTCCTGGTCTAGTTTTGGTCCAATCCTGGTTTAGTCCTGGTTTAGACCCGGTCTAGTCCTGGTTTAGACCTGGTTTAGACCTGGTCTAGTCCTGGTTTAGACCTGGTTTTAATCCTGGTTTAGACCTGGTTTAGTCCTGGTTTGGACCTGGTTTAGTCCTGGTTTAGTACTGGTTTAGACCTGCTTTAGACCTGGTTTTCTCCTGGTTTAGTCCTGGTTTAGTCCTGGTTTAGTCTTGGTTTAGTCCTGGTTTAGACCTGGTTTAGTCCTGGTTTAGTCCTGGTTTAGACCTGGTTTAGTCCTGGTTTAGTCCTGGTTTAGTCCTGGTTTAGCCCTGGTTCAGTCCTTTAGACCTGGTTTAGACCTGGTCTAGTCCTGGTTTAGTCCTGGTTTAGACCTGGTTTAGTCCTGGTTTAGTCCTGGATTAGACCTGGTTTAGACCTGGTCTAGTCCTGGTTTAGTCCTGGTTTAGACCTGGTCTAGTCCTGGTTTAGACATGGTTTTAGTCCTGGTTTAGACCTGGTTTAGTCCTGGTTTAGACCTGGTTTAGTCCTGGTTTTCTCCTGGTTTAGTCCTGGTTTAGTCCTGGTTTAGTCCTGGTTTAGTCCTGGTTTAGACCTGGTTTAGTCCTGGTTTTCTCCTGGTTTAGTCCTGGTTTAGTCCTGGTTTAGACCTGGTTTAGACCTGGTTTAGTCCTGGTTTAGTCCTGGTTTAGACCTGGTTTAGTCCTGGTTTAGACCTGGTTTAGTCCTGGTTTTCTCCTGGTTTAGTCCTGGTTTAGTCCTGGTTTAGACCTGGTTTAGACCTGGTTTAGTCCTGGTTTAGTCCTGGTTTAGACCTGGTTTAGTCCTGGTTTAGTCCTGGTTTAGACCTGGTCTAGTCCTGGTTTAGTCCTGGTTTAGTCCTGGTCTAGTTTTGGTCCAATCCTGGTTTAGTCCTGGTTTAGACCTGGTCTAGTCCTGGTTTAGTCCTGGTTTAGACCTGGTCTAGTCCTGGTTTAGACCTGGTTTTAGTCCTGGTTTAGACCTGGTTTAGTCCTGGTTTGGACCTGGTTTAGTCCTGGTTTAGTCCTGGTTTAGACCTGCTTTAGACCTGGTTTAGACCTGGTTTTAGTCCTGCTTTAGACCTGGTTTTCTCCTGGTTTAGTCCTGGTTTAGTCCTGGTTTAGTCCTGGTTTAGACCTGGTTTAGTCCTGGTTTAGTCCTGGTTTAGTCCTGGTTTAGACCTGGTTTAGTCCTGGTTTAGACCTGGTTTAGTCCTGGTTTTCTCCTGGTTTAGTCCTGGTTTAGTCCTGGTTTAGTCCTGGTTTAGTCCTGGTTTAGACCTGGTTTAGTCCTGGTTTAGTCCTGGTTTAGACCTGGTTTAGTCCTGGTTTAGTCCTGGTTTAGACCTGGTCTAGTCCTGGTTTAGTCCTGGTTTAGTCCTGGTCTAGTTTTGGTCCAATCCTGGTTTAGTCCTGGTTTAGTCCTGGTTTAGACCTGGTCTAGTCCTGGTTTAGTCCTGGTTTAGTCCTGGTCTAGTTTTGGTCCAATCCTGGTTTAGTCCTGGTTTAGACCCGGTCTAGTCCTGGTTTAGACCTGGTTTAGACCTGGTTTAGTCCTGGTTTAGTCCTGGTTTTAATCCTGGTTTAGTCCTGGTTTAGTACTGGTTTAGACCTGCTTTAGACCTGGTTTTCTCCTGGTTTAGTCCTGGTTTAGACCCGGTCTAGTCCTGGTTTAGACCTGGTTTAGACCTGGTTTAGTCCTGGTTTAGTCCTGGTTTAGTCCTGGTTTAGTCTTGGTTTAGTCCTGGTTTAGACCTGGTTTAGTCCTGGTTTAGTCCTGGTTTAGACCTGGTTTAGTCCTGGTTTAGTCCTGGTTTAGTCCTGGTTTAGCCCTGGTTCAGTCCTTTAGACCTGGTTTAGACCTGGTCTAGTCCTGGTTTAGTCCTGGTTTAGACCTGGTTTAGTCCTGGTTTAGTCCTGGATTAGACCTGGTTTAGACCTGGTCTAGTCCTGGTTTAGTCCTGGTTTAGACCTGGTCTAGTCCTGGTTTAGACATGGTTTTAGTCCTGGTTTAGACCTGGTTTAGTCCTGGTTTAGTCCTGGTTTAGTCCTGGTTTAGTCTTTGTTTAGTCCTGGTTTAGACCTGGTTTAGTCCTGGTTTAGTCCTGGTTTAGACCTGGTCTAGTCCTGGTTTAGTCCTGGTTTAGTCCTGGTCTAGTTTTGGTCCAATCCTGGTTTAGTCCTGGTTTAGACCTGGTCTAGTCCTGGTTTAGTCCTGGTTTAGACCTGGTCTAGTCCTGGTTTAGACCTGGTTTTAGTCCTGCTTTAGACCTGGTTTTCTCCTGGTTTAGTCCTGGTTTAGTCCTGGTTTAGTCCTGGTTTAGTCCTGGTTTAGACCTGGTTTAGTCCTGGTTTAGTCCTGGTTTAGTCCTGGTTTAGACCTGGTTTAGTCCTGGTTTAGACCTGGTTTAGTCCTGGTTTTCTCCTGGTTTAGTCCTGGTTTAGTCCTGGTTTAGTCCTGGTTTAGTCCTGGTTTAGACCTGGTTTAGTCCTGGTTTAGTCCTGGTTTAGACCTGGTTTAGTCCTGGTTTAGTCCTGGTTTAGACCTGGTCTAGTCCTGGTTTAGTCCTGGTTTAGTCCTGGTCTAGTTTTGGTCCAATCCTGGTTTAGTCCTGGTTTAGACCTGGTCTAGTCCTGGTTTAGTCCTGGTTTAGACCTGGTCTAGTCCTGGTTTAGACCTGGTTTTAGACCTGCTTTAGACCTGGTTTAGACCTGGTCTAGTCCTGGTTTAGACCTGGTTTTAGTCCTGCTTTAGACCTGGTTTTCTCCTGGTTTAGTCCTGGTTTAGTCCTGGTTTAGTCCTGGTTTAGTCCTGGTTTAGACCTGGTTTAGTCCTGGTTTAGTCCTGGTTTAGTCCTGGTTTAGTCCTGGTTTAGTCCTGGTTTAGTCCTGGTTTAGTCCTGGTTCAGTCCTTTAGACCTGGTTTAGTCCTGGTCTAGTCCTGGTTTAGTCCTGGTTTAGACCTGGTCTAGTCCTGGTTTAGTCCTGGTTTAGTCCTGGTCTAGTTTTGGTCCAATCCTGGTTTAGACCTGGTTTAGTCCTGGTTTAGACCTGGTCTAGTCCTGGTTTAGACCTGGTTTTAGTCCTGGTTTAGACCTGGTTTAGTCCTGGTTTGGACCTGGTTTAGTCCTGGTTTAGTCCTGGTTTAGACCTGCTTTAGACCTGGTTTAGTCCTGGTTTAGACCTGGTCTAGTCCTGGTTTAGACCTGGTTTAGACCTGGTTTAGTCCTGGTTTAGTCCTGGTTTAGTCCTGGTTTAGTCCTGGTTTAGACCTGGTTTAGTCCTGGTTTAGTCCTGGTTTAGACCTGGTTTAGTCCTGGATTAGTCCTGGTTTAGTCCTGGTTTAGTCCTGTAGACCTGGTTTAGACCTGGTCTAGTCCTGGTTTAGTCCTGGTTCAGACCTGGTTTAGTCCTGGTTTAGTCCTGGATTAGACCTGGTTTAGACCTGGTTTAGACCTGGTCTAGTCCTGGTTTAGTCCTGGTTTAGACCTGGTCTAGTCCTGGTTTAGACATGGTTTTAGTCCTGGTTTAGTCCTGGTTTAGTCCTAGTTTAGTCCTGGTTTAGACCTGGTTTAGTCTTGGTTTAGTCCTGGTTTAGACCTGGTTTAGTCCTGGTTTAGTCCTGGTTTAGTCCTGGTTCAGTCCTTTAGACCTGGTTTAGTCCTGGTCCAGTCCTGGTTTAGTCCTGGTTTAGACCTAGTCTTGTCCTGGTTTAGACCTGGTTTAGTCCTGGTTTAGTCCTGGTTTAGACCTGGTCTAGTCCTGGTTTAGTCCTGGTTTAGTCCTGGTTTAGACCTGGTTTAGACCTGGTCTAGTCCTGGTTTAGACCTGCTTTAGACCTGGTTTTCTCCTGGTTTAGTCCTGGTTTAGTCCTGGTTTAGTCTTTGTTTAGTCCTGGTTTAGACCTGGTTTAGTCCTGGTTTAGTCCTGGTTTAGACCTGGTTTAGTCCTGGTTTAGTCCTGGTTTAGTCCTGGTTTAGCCCTGGTTCAGTCCTTTAGACCTGGTCTAGTCCTGGTTTAGTCCTGGTTTAGACCTGGTTTAGTCCTGGTTTAGACCTGGTTTAGTCCTGGTTTAGTCCTGGTTTAGTCCTGGTTTAGACCTGGTCTAGTCCTGGTTTAGTCCTGGTTTAGACCTGGTTTAGTCCTGGTTTAGTCCTGGTTTAGACCTGGTCTAGTCCTGGTTTGGACCTGGTTTTAGTCCTGGTTTAGACCTGGTTTAGACCTGGTTTAGTCCTGGTTTAGTCCTGGTTTAGACCTGGTCTAGTCCTGGTTTAGACCTGGTTTTAGTCCTGGTTTAGACCTGGTTTAGTCCTGGTTTGGACCTGGTTTAGTCCTGGTTTAGTCCTGGTTTAGACCTGCTTTAGACCTGCTTTAGACCTGGTTTAGTCCTGGTTTAGACCTGGTCTAGTCCTGGTTTAGACCTGGTTTTAGTCCTGCTTTAGACCTGGTTTAGTCCTGGTTTAGTCCTGGTTTAGTCCTGGTTTAGTCCTGGTTTAGTCCTGGTTTAGTCCTGGTTTAGTCCTGGTTTAGACCTGGTTTAGTCCTGGTTTAGTCCTGGTTTAGACCTGGTCTAGTCCTGGTTTAGTCCTGGTTTAGACCTGGTTTAGTCCTGGTTTAGTCCTGGATTAGACCTGGTTTAGACCTGATATAGTCCTGGTTTAGTCCTGGTTTAGTCCTGGTTTAGACCTGGTGTAGTCCTGGTTTAGACCTGGTTTAGTCCTGGTTTAGACCTGGTTTAGTCCTGGTTTAGACCTGGTTTAGACCTGGTTTAGACCTGGTCTAGTCCTGGTTTAGACCTGGTTTAGACCTGGTTTAGACCTGGTCTAGTCCTGGTTTAGTCCTGGTTTAGACCTGGTTTAGTCCTGGTTTAGTCCTGGATTAGACCTGGTTTAGACCTGGTCTAGTCCTGGTTTAGTCCTGGTTTAGACCTGGTTTAGTCCTGGTTTAGTCCTGGATTAGACCTGGTTTAGACCTGGTCTAGTCCTGGTTTAGTCCTGGTTTAGACCTGGTCTAGTCCTGGTTTAGACCTGGTTTTAGTCCTGGTTTAGACCTGGTTTAGACCTGGTTTAGACCTGGTCTAGTCCTGGTTTAGTCCTGGTTTAGACCTGGTCTAGTCATGGTTTAGACATGGTTTTAGTCCTGGTTTAGACCTGGTTTAGTCCTGGTTTAGACCTGGTTTAGTCCTGGTTTAGTCCTGGTTTAGACCTGCTTTAGAACTGCTTTAGACCTGGTTTAGTCCTGGTTTAGTCCTGGTTTAGTCCTGGTTTAGTCCTAGTTTAGTCCTGGTTTAGACCTGGTTTAGTCCTGGTTTAGTCCTGGTTTAGACCTGGTTTAGTCCTGGTTTAGTCCTGGTTCAGTCCTTTAGACCTGGTTTAGTCCTGGTCCAGTCCTGGTTTAGTCCTGGTTTAGACCTAGTCTTGTCCTGGTTTAGACCTGGTTTAGTCCTGGTTTAGTCCTGGTTTAGACCTGGTCTAGTCCTGGTTTAGTCCTGGTTTAGTCCTGGTCTAGTTTTTGTCCAATCCTGGTTTAGTCCTGGTTTAGACCTGGTTTAGACCTGGTCTAGTCCTGGTTTAGACCTGGTTTTAATCCTGGTTTAGACCTGGTTTAGTCCTGGTTTGGACCTGGTTTAGTCCTGGTTTAGTACTGGTTTAGACCTGCTTTAGACCTGGTTTTCTCCTGGTTTAGTCCTGGTTTAGTCCTGGTTTAGTCTTGGTTTAGTCCTGGTTTAGACCTGGTTTAGTCCTGGTTTAGTCCTGGTTTAGACCTGGTTTAGTCCTGGTTTAGTCCTGGTTTAGTCCTGGTTTAGACCTGGTCTAGTCCTGGTTTAGTCCTGGTTTAGACCTGGTTTAGTCCTGGTTTAGACCTGGTTTAGTCCTGGTTTAGTCCTGGTTTAGTCCTGGTTTAGACCTGGTCTAGTCCTGGTTTAGTCCTGGTTTAGACCTGGTCTAGTCCGGGTTTAGACCTGGTTTTAGTCCTGGTTTAGACCTGGTCTAGTCCTGGTTTAGACCTGGTTTTAGTCCTGGTTTAGTCCTGGTCTAGTTTTGGTCTAATCCTGGTTTAGTCCTGGTTTAGACCTGGTCTAGTCCTGGTTTAGTCCTGGTCTAGTCCTGGTTTAGACCTGGTTTTAGTCCTGGTTTAGACCTGGTTTAGTCCTGGTTTAGACCTGGTTTAGTCCTGGTTTAGTCCTGTTTTAGACCTGCTTTAGACCTGCTTTAGACCTGGTTTAGTCCTGGTTTAGTCCTGGTTTAGTCCTGGTTTAGTCCTGGTTTAGACCTGGTTTAGTCCTGGTTTAGTCCTGGTTTAGACCTGGTTTAGTCCTGGTTTAGTCCTGGTTTAGTCCTGGTTCAGTCCTTTAGACCTGGTTTAGACCTTGTCTAGTCCTGGTTTAGTCCTGGTTTAGACCTAGTCTTGTCCTGGTTTAGTCCTGGTTTAGTCCTGGTTTAGTCCTGGTTTAGTCCTGGTTTAGTCCTGGTTTAGTCCTGGTTTAGACCTGGTCTAGTCCTGGTTTAGTCCTGGTTTAGACCTGGTCTAGTCCTGGTTTAGACCTGGTCTAGTCCTGGTTTAGACCTGGTTTTAGTCCTGGTTTAGACCTGGTTTTCTCCTGGTTTAGTCCTGGTTTAGTCCTGGTTTAGTCCTGGTTTAGACCTGGTTTAGTCCTGGTTTAGTCCTGGTTTAGACCTGGTTTAGTCCTGGTTTAGTCCTGGTTTAGTCCTGGTTTAGTCCTGGTTTAGTCCTGGTTCAGTCCTTTAGACCTGGTTTAGACCTGGTCTAGTCCTGGTTTAGACCTGGTTTTAGTCCTGGTTTAGACCTGGTTTAGACCTGGTCTAGTCCTGGTTTAGACCTGGTTTTAGTCCTGGTTTAGTCCTGGTCTAGTTTTGGTCTAATCCTGGTTTAGTCCTGGTTTAGACCTGGTCTGGTCCTGGAATAGTCCTGGTTTAGACCTGGTCTAGTCCTGGTTTAGACCTGGTTTTAGTCCTGGTTTAGACCTGGTTTAATCCTGGTTTAGACCTGGTTTAGTCCTGGTTTAGTCCTGGTTTAGACCTGCTTTAGACCTGCTTTAGACCTGGTTTAGTCCTGGTTTAGTCCTGGTTTAGTCCTGGTTTAGTCCTGGTTTAGTCCTGGTTTAGACCTGGTTTAGTCCTGGTTTAGTCCTGGTTTAGACCTGGTTTAGACCTGGTCTAGTCCTGGTTTAGTCCTGGTTTAGACCTAGTCTTGTCCTGGTTTAGACCTGGTTTAGTCCTGGTTTAGACCTGGTTTAGACCTGGTCTAGTCCTGGTTTAGTCCTTTGTTTAGACCTGGTCTAGTCCTGGTTTAGACCTGGTTTAGTCCTGGTTTAGACCTGGTCTAGTCCTGGTTTAGTCCTGGTTTAGACCTGGTTTAGACCTGGTTTAGACCTGGTTTTAGTCCTGGTTTAGACCTGGTTTAGTCCTGGTTTAGACCTGGTTTAGTCCTGGTTTAGACTTGGTTTTAGTCCTGGATTAGACCTGGTTTAGTCCTGGTTTAGTCCTGGTTTAGACCTGGTCTAGTCCTGGTTTAGTCCTGGTTTAGACCTGGTTTAGTCCTGGTTTAGACCTGGTTTAGTCCTGGTTTAGTCCTGGTTTAGTCCTGGTTTAGACCTGGTCTAGTCCTGGTTTAGTCCTGGTTTAGACCTGGTCTAGTCCGGGTTTAGACCTGGTTTTAGTCCTGGTTTAGACCTGGTCTAGTCCTGGTTTAGACCTGGTTTTAGTCCTGGTTTAGTCCTGGTCTAGTTTTGGTCTAATCCTGGTTTAGTCCTGGTTTAGACCTGGTCTAGTCCTGGTTTAGTCCTGGTCTAGTCCTGGTTTAGACCTGGTTTTAGTCCTGGTTTAGACCTGGTTTAGTCCTGGTTTAGACCTGGTTTAGTCCTGGTTTAGTCCTGGTCTAGTTTTGGTCTAATCCTGGTTTAGTCCTGGTTTAGACCTGGTCTAGTCCTGGTTTAGTCCTGGTCTAGTCCTGGTTTAGACCTGGTTTTAGTCCTGGTTTAGACCTGGTCTAGTCCTGGTTTAGACCTGGTCTAGTCCTGGTTTAGACCTGGTTTTAGTCCTGGTTTAGACCTGGTTTTCTCCTGGTTTAGTCCTGGTTTAGTCCTGGTTTAGTCCTGGTTTAGACCTGGTTTAGTCCTGGTTTAGTCCTGGTTTAGACCTGGTTTAGTCCTGGTTTAGTCCTGGTTTAGTCCTGGTTTAGTCCTGGTTTAGTCCTGGTTCAGTCCTTTAGACCTGGTTTAGACCTGGTCTAGTCCTGGTTTAGACCTGGTTTTAGTCCTGGTTTAGACCTGGTTTAGACCTGGTCTAGTCCTGGTTTAGACCTGGTTTTAGTCCTGGTTTAGTCCTGGTCTAGTTTTGGTCTAATCCTGGTTTAGTCCTGGTTTAGACCTGGTCTGGTCCTGGAATAGTCCTGGTTTAGACCTGGTCTAGTCCTGGTTTAGACCTGGTTTTAGTCCTGGTTTAGACCTGGTTTAATCCTGGTTTAGACCTGGTTTAGTCCTGGTTTAGTCCTGGTTTAGACCTGCTTTAGACCTGCTTTAGACCTGGTTTAGTCCTGGTTTAGTCCTGGTTTAGTCCTGGTTTAGTCCTGGTTTAGTCCTGGTTTAGACCTGGTTTAGTCCTGGTTTAGTCCTGGTTTAGACCTGGTTTAGACCTGGTCTAGTCCTGGTTTAGTCCTGGTTTAGACCTAGTCTTGTCCTGGTTTAGACCTGGTTTAGTCCTGGTTTAGACCTGGTTTAGACCTGGTCTAGTCCTGGTTTAGTCCTTTGTTTAGACCTGGTCTAGTCCTGGTTTAGACCTGGTTTAGTCCTGGTTTAGACCTGGTCTAGTCCTGGTTTAGTCCTGGTTTAGACCTGGTTTAGACCTGGTTTAGACCTGGTTTTAGTCCTGGTTTAGACCTGGTTTAGTCCTGGTTTAGACCTGGTTTAGTCCTGGTTTAGACTTGGTTTTAGTCCTGGATTAGACCTGGTTTAGTCCTGGTTTAGTCCTGGTTTAGACCTGGTCTAGTCCTGGTTTAGTCCTGGTTTAGACCTGGTTTAGTCCTGGTTTAGACCTGGTTTAGTCCTGGTTTAGTCCTGGTTTAGTCCTGGTTTAGACCTGGTCTAGTCCTGGTTTAGTCCTGGTTTAGACCTGGTCTAGTCCGGGTTTAGACCTGGTTTTAGTCCTGGTTTAGACCTGGTCTAGTCCTGGTTTAGACCTGGTTTTAGTCCTGGTTTAGTCCTGGTCTAGTTTTGGTCTAATCCTGGTTTAGTCCTGGTTTAGACCTGGTCTAGTCCTGGTTTAGTCCTGGTCTAGTCCTGGTTTAGACCTGGTTTTAGTCCTGGTTTAGACCTGGTTTAGTCCTGGTTTAGACCTGGTTTAGTCCTGGTTTAGTCCTGTTTTAGACCTGCTTTAGACCTGCTTTAGACCTGGTTTAGTCCTGGTTTAGTCCTGGTTTAGTCCTGGTTTAGACCTGGTTTAGTCCTGGTTTAGTCCTGGTTTAGACCTGGTTTAGTCCTGGTTTAGTCCTGGTTTAGTCCTGGTTCAGTCCTTTAGACCTGGTTTAGACCTTGTCTAGTCCTGGTTTAGTCCTGGTTTAGACCTAGTCTTGTCCTGGTTTAGTCCTGGTTTAGTCCTGGTTTAGTCCTGGTTTAGTCCTGGTTTAGTCCTGGTTTAGACCTGGTCTAGTCCTGGTTTAGTCCTGGTTTAGACCTGGTCTAGTCCTGGTTTAGTCCTGGTTTAGACCTGGTCTAGTCCTGGTTTAGACCTGGTTTTAGTCCTGGTTTAGACCTGGTTTTCTCCTGGTTTAGTCCTGGTTTAGTCCTGGTTTAGTCCTGGTTTAGACCTGGTTTAGTCCTGGTTTAGTCCTGGTTTAGACCTGGTTTAGTCCTGGTTTAGTCCTGGTTTAGTCCTGGTTTAGTCCTGGTTTAGTCCTGGTTCAGTCCTTTAGACCTGGTTTAGACCTGGTCTAGTCCTGGTTTAGTCCTGGTTTAGACCTGGTTTAGTCCTGGTTTAGTCCTGGATTAGACCTGGTTTAGACCTGGTCTAGTCCTGGTTTAGACCTGGTTTTAGTCCTGGTTTAGACCTGGTTTAGACCTGGTCTAGTCCTGGTTTAGACCTGGTTTTAGTCCTGGTTTAGTCCTGGTCTAGTTTTGGTCTAATCCTGGTTTAGTCCTGGTTTAGACCTGGTCTGGTCCTGGAATAGTCCTGGTTTAGACCTGGTCTAGTCCTGGTTTAGACCTGGTTTTAGTCCTGGTTTAGACCTGGTTTAATCCTGGTTTAGACCTGGTTTAGTCCTGGTTTAGTCCTGGTTTAGACCTGCTTTAGACCTGCTTTAGACCTGGTTTAGTCCTGGTTTAGTCCTGGTTTAGTCCTGGTTTAGTCCTGGTTTAGTCCTGGTTTAGACCTGGTTTAGTCCTGGTTTAGTCCTGGTTTAGACCTGGTTTAGACCTGGTCTAGTCCTGGTTTAGTCCTGGTTTAGACCTAGTCTTGTCCTGGTTTAGACCTGGTTTAGTCCTGGTTTAGACCTGGTTTAGACCTGGTCTAGTCCTGGTTTAGTCCTTTGTTTAGACCTGGTCTAGTCCTGGTTTAGACCTGGTTTTAGTCCTGGTTTAGACCTGGTCTAGTCCTGGTTCTTACCTGGTTTTAGTCCTGGTTTAGTCCTGGTCTAGTTTTGGTCTAATCCTGGTTTAGTCCTGGTTTAGACCTGGTCTAGTCCTGGTTTAGTCCTGGTTTAGACCTGGTTTAGTCCTGGTTTAGACCTGGTTTTAGTCCTGGTTTAGACCTGGTTTAGTCCTGGTTTAGACCTGGTTTAGTCCTGGTTTAGACTTGGTTTTAGTCCTGGATTAGACCTGGTTTAGTCCTGGTTTAGACCTGGTTTTCTCCTGGTTTAGTCCTGGTTTAGTCCTGGTTTAGTCCTGGTTTAGACCTGGTTTAGTCCTGGTTTAGTCCTGGTTTAGTCCTGGTTCAGTCCTTTAGACCTGGTTTAGACCTGGTTTAGACCTGGTCTAGTCCTGGTTTAGTCCTGGTTTAGACCTAGTTTAGTCCTGGTTTAGTCCTGGATTAGACCTGGTTTAGACCTGGTCTAGTCCTGGTTTAGTCCTGGTTTAGTCCTGGTTTAGTCCTGGTTTAGTCCTGGTTTAGTCCTGGTTTAGACCTGGTTTAGTCCTGGTTTAGTCCTGGTTTAGACCTGGTTTAGTCCTGGTTTAGTCCTGGTTCAGTCCTTTAGACCTGGTTTAGACCTTGTCTAGTCCTGGTTTAGTCCTGGTTTAGACCTAGTCTTGTCCTGGTTTAGTCCTGGTTTAGTCCTGGTTTAGTCCTGGTTTAGTCCTGGTTTAGACCTGGTCTAGTCCTGGTTTAGTCCTGGTTTAGACCTGGTCTAGTCCTGGTTTAGTCCTGGTTTAGACCTGGTCTAGTCCTGGTTTAGACCTGGTTTTAGTCCTGGTTTAGACCTGGTTTTCTCCTAGTTTAGTCCTGGTTTAGTCCTGGTTTAGTCCTGGTTTAGACCTGGTTTAGTCCTGGTTTAGTCCTGGTTTAGACCTGGTTTAGTCCTGGTTTAGTCCTGGTTTAGTCCTGGTTTAGTCCTGGTTTAGTCCTGGTTCAGTCCTTTAGACCTGGTTTAGACCTGGTCTAGTCCTGGTTTAGTCCTGGTTTAGACCTGGTTTAGTCCTGGTTTAGTCCTGGATTAGACCTGGTTTAGACCTGGTCTAGTCCTGGTTTAGACCTGGTTTTAGTCCTGGTTTAGACCTGGTTTAGACCTGGTCTAGTCCTGGTTTAGACCTGGTTTTAGTCCTGGTTTAGTCCTGGTCTAGTTTTGGTCTAATCCTGGTTTAGTCCTGGTTTAGACCTGGTCTGGTCCTGGAATAGTCCTGGTTTAGACCTGGTCTAGTCCTGGTTTAGACCTGGTTTTAGTCCTGGTTTAGACCTGGTTTAATCCTGGTTTAGACCTGGTTTAGTCCTGGTTTAGTCCTGGTTTAGACCTGCTTTAGACCTGCTTTAGACCTGGTTTAGTCCTGGTTTAGTCCTGGTTTAGTCCTGGTTTAGTCCTGGTTTAGTCCTGGTTTAGACCTGGTTTAGTCCTGGTTTAGTCCTGGTTTAGACCTGGTTTAGACCTGGTCTAGTCCTGGTTTAGTCCTGGTTTAGACCTAGTCTTGTCCTGGTTTAGACCTGGTTTAGTCCTGGTTTAGACCTGGTTTAGACCTGGTCTAGTCCTGGTTTAGTCCTTTGTTTAGACCTGGTCTAGTCCTGGTTTAGACCTGGTTTTAGTCCTGGTTTAGACCTGGTCTAGTCCTGGTTCTTACCTGGTTTTAGTCCTGGTTTAGTCCTGGTCTAGTTTTGGTCTAATCCTGGTTTAGTCCTGGTTTAGACCTGGTCTAGTCCTGGTTTAGTCCTGGTTTAGACCTGGTTTAGTCCTGGTTTAGACCTGGTTTTAGTCCTGGTTTAGACCTGGTTTAGTCCTGGTTTAGACCTGGTTTAGTCCTGGTTTAGACCTGGTTTTCTCCTGGTTTAGTCCTGGTTTAGTCCTGGTTTAGTCCTGGTTTAGACCTGGTTTAGTCCTGGTTTAGTCCTGGTTTAGTCCTGGTTCAGTCCTTTAGACCTGGTTTAGACCTGGTTTAGACCTGGTCTAGTCCTGGTTTAGTCCTGGTTTAGACCTAGTTTAGTCCTGGTTTAGTCCTGGATTAGACCTGGTTTAGACCTGGTCTAGTCCTGGTTTAGTCCTGGTTTAGACCTGGTTTAGTCCTGGTTTAGTCCTGGATTAGACCTGGTTTAGACCTGGTCTAGTCCTGGTTTAGTCCTGGTTTAGACCTGGTCTAGTCCTGGTTTAGACCTGGTTTTAGTCCTGGTTTAGACCTGGTTTAGACCTGGTTTAGACCTGGTCTAGTCCTGGTTTAGTCCTGGTTTAGACCTGGTCTAGTCATGGTTTAGACATGGTTTTAGTCCTGGTTTAGACCTGGTTTAGTCCTGGTTTAGACCTGGTTTAGTCCTGGTTTAGACCTGGTTTTCTCCTGGTTTAGTCCTGGTTTAGTCCTGGTTTAGTCCTGGTTTAGACCTGGTTTAGTCCTGGTTTAGTCCTGGTTTAGACCTGGTTTAGTCCTGGTTTAGTCCTGGTTTAGTCCTGGTTTAGTCCTGGTTCAGTCCTTTAGACCTGGTTTAGTCCTGGTTTAGACCTAGTCTTGTCCTGGTTTAGACCTGGTTTAGTCCTGGTTTAGTCCTGGTTTAGTCCTGGTTTAGACCTGGTCTAGTCCTGGTTTAGTCCTGGTTTAGTCCTGGTCTAGTTTTGGTCCAATCCTGGTTTAGTCCTGGTTTAGACCCGGTCTAGTCCTGGTTTAGACCTGGTTTAGACCTGGTCTAGTCCTGGTTTAGACCTGGTTTTAATCCTGGTTTAGACCTGGTTTAGTCCTGGTTTGGACCTGGTTTAGTCCTGGTTTAGTACTGGTTTAGACCTGCTTTAGACCTGGTTTTCTCCTGGTTTAGTCCTGGTTTAGTCCTGGTTTAGTCTTGGTTTAGTCCTGGTTTAGACCTGGTTTAGTCCTGGTTTAGTCCTGGTTTAGACCTGGTTTAGTCCTGGTTTAGTCCTGGTTTAGTCCTGGTTTAGCCCTGGTTCAGTCCTTTAGACCTGGTTTAGACCTGGTCTAGTCCTGGTTTAGTCCTGGTTTAGACCTGGTTTAGTCCTGGTTTAGTCCTGGATTAGACCTGGTTTAGACCTGGTCTAGTCCTGTTTTAGTCCTGGTTTAGACCTGGTCTAGTCCTGGTTTAGACATGGTTTTAGTCCTGGTTTAGACCTGGTTTAGTCCTGGTTTAGACCTGGTTTAGTCCTGGTTTTCTCCTGGTTTAGTCCTGGTTTAGTCCTGGTTTAGTCCTGGTTTAGTCCTGGTTTAGACCTGGTTTAGTCCTGGTTTAGTCCTGGTTTAGACCTGGTTTAGTCCTGGTTTAGTCCTGGTTTAGACCTGGTCCAGTCCTGGTTTAGTCCTGGTTTAGTCCTGGTCTAGTTTTGGTCCAATCCTGGTTTAGTCCTGGTTTAGACCTGGTCTAGTCCTGGTTTAGTCCTGGTTTAGACCTGGTCTAGTCCTGGTTTAGACCTGGTTTTAGTCCTGGTTTAGACCTGGTTTAGTCCTGGTTTGGACCTGGTTTAGTCCTGGTTTAGTCCTGGTTTAGACCTGCTTTAGACCTGGTTTAGTCCTGGTTTAGTCCTGGTTTAGTCCTGGTTTAGTCCTGGTTTAGACCTGGTTTAGTCCTGGTTTAGTCCTGGTTTAGTCCTGGTTTAGACCTGGTTTAGTCCTGGTTTAGACCTGGTTTAGTCCTGGTTTTCTCCTGGTTTAGTCCTGGTTTAGTCCTGGTTTAGACCTGGTTTAGTCCTGGTTTAGACCTGGTCTAGTCCTGGTTTAGTCCTGGTCTAGTTTTGGTCCAATCCTGGTTTAGTCCTGGTTTAGTCCTGGTTTAGACCTGGTCTAGTCCTGGTTTAGTCCTGGTTTAGTCCTGGTCTAGTTTTGGTCCAATCCTGGTTTAGTCCTGGTTTAGACCCGGTCTAGTCCTGGTTTAGACCTGGTTTAGACCTGGTTTAGTCCTGGTTTAGTCCTGGTTTTAATCCTGGTTTAGTCCTGGTTTAGTACTGGTTTAGTCTTGGTTTAGTCCTGGTTTAGACCTGGTTTAGTCCTGGTTTAGTCCTGGTTTAGACCTGGTTTAGTCCTGGTTTAGTCCTGGTTTAGTCCTGGTTTAGCCCTGGTTCAGTCCTTTAGACCTGGTTTAGACCTGGTCTAGTCCTGGTTTAGTCCTGGTTTAGACCTGGTTGAGTCCTGGTTTAGTCCTGGATTAGACCTGGTTTAGACCTGGTCTAGTCCTGGTTTAGTCCTGGTTTAGACCTGGTCTAGTCCTGGTTTAGACATGGTTTTAGTCCTGGTTTAGACCTGGTTTAGTCCTGGTTTAGACCTGGTTTAGTCCTGGTTTTCTCCTGGTTTAGTCCTGGTTTAGTCCTG
Source organism: Eucyclogobius newberryi (assembly GCF_026437365.1). Classification (NCBI taxonomy): domain Eukaryota; kingdom Metazoa; phylum Chordata; class Actinopteri; order Gobiiformes; family Gobiidae; genus Eucyclogobius; species Eucyclogobius newberryi. Next base: position 43,365,846 of record NW_027316056.1, read on the forward strand.
GTTTAGTCCTGGTTTAGTCCTGGTTTAGTCCTGGTTTAGACCTGGTTTAGTCCTGGTTTAGTCCTGGTTTAGACCTGGTCTAGTCCTGGTTTAGTCCTGGTTTAGTCCTGGTCTAGTTTTGGTCCAATCCTGGTTTAGTCCTGGTTTAGACCTGGTCTAGTCCTGGTTTAGTCCTGGTTTAGACCTGGTCTAGTCCTGGTTTAGACCTGGTTTTAGTCCTGGTTTAGACCTGGTTTAGTCCTGGTTTGGACCTGGTTTAGTCCTGGTTTAGTCCTGGTTTAGACCTGCTTTAGACCTGGTTTAGTCCTGGTTTAGACCTGGTCTAGTCCTGGTTTAGACCTGGTTTTAGTCCTGCTTTAGACCTGGTTTTCTCCTGGTTTAGTCCTGGTTTAGTCCTGGTTTAGTCCTGGTTTAGACCTGGTTTAGTCCTGGTTTAGTCCTGGATTAGACCTGGTTTAGACCTGATCTAGTCCTGGTTTAGTCCTGGTTTAGACCTGGTGTAGTCCTGGTTTAGACCTGGTTTTTGTCCTGGTTTAGACCTGGTTTAGACCTGGTTTAGACCTGATCTAGTCCTGGTTTAGTCCTGGTTTAGACCTGGTGTAGTCCTGGTTTAGACCTGTTTTTTGTCCTGGTTTAGACCTGGTTTAGACCTGGTCTAGTCCTGGTTTAGACCTGGTTTAGTCCTGGTTTAGACCTGGTTTAGTCCTGGTTTAGTCCTGGTTTAGACCTGGTTTAGTCCTGGTTTAGTCCTGGTTTAGTCGTGGTTCAGTCCTTTAGACCTGGTTTAGACCTGGTTTAGACCTGGTCTAGTCCTGGTTTAGTCCTGGTTTAGACCTGGTTTAGTCCTGGTTTAGTCCTGGATTAGACCTGGTTTAGACCTGGTCTAGTCCTGGTTTAGTCCTGGTTTAGACCTGGTTTAGTCCTGGTTTAGTCCTGGATTAGACCTGGTTTAGACCTGGTCTAGTCCTGGTTTAGTCCTGGTTTAGACCTGGTCTAGTCCTGGTTTAGACCTGGTTTTAGTCCTGGTTTAGACCTGGTTTAGACCTGGTTTAGACCTGGTCTAGTCCTGGTTTAGTCCTGGTTTAGACCTGGTCTAGTCATGGTTTAGACATGGTTTTAGTCCTGGTTTAGACCTGGTTTAGTCCTGGTTTAGACCTGGTTTAGTCCTGGTTTAGTCCTGGTTTAGACCTGCTTTAGAACTGCTTTAGACCTGGTTTTCTCCTGGTTTAGTCCTGGTTTAGTCCTGGTTTAGTCCTAGTTTAGTCCTGGTTTAGACCTGGTTTAGTCCTGGTTTAGTCCTGGTTTAGACCTGGTTTAGTCCTGGTTTAGTCCTGGTTTAGTCCTGGTTCAGTCCTTTAGACCTGGTTTAGTCCTGGTCCAGTCCTGGTTAAGTCCTGGTTTAGACCTAGTCTTGTCCTGGTTTAGACCTGGTTTAGTCCTGGTTTAGTCCTGGTTTAGACCTGGTCTAGTCCTGGTTTAGTCCTGGTTTAGTCCTGGTCTAGTTTTTGTCCAATCCTGGTTTAGTCCTGGTTTAGACCTGGTTTAGACCTGGTCTAGTCCTGGTTTAGACCTGGTTTTAATCCTGGTTTAGACCTGGTTTAGTCCTGGTTTGGACCTGGTTTAGTCCTGGTTTAGTACTGGTTTAGACCTGCTTTAGACCTGGTTTTCTCCTGGTTTAGTCCTGGTTTAGTCCTGGTTTAGTCTTGGTTTAGTCCTGGTTTAGACCTGGTTTAGTCCTGGTTTAGTCCTGGTTTAGACCTGGTTTAGTCCTGGTTTAGTCCTGGTTTAGTCCTGGTTTAGACCTGGTTTAGACCTGGTCTAGTCCTGGTTTAGTCCTGGTTTAGACCTGGTTTAGACCTGGTTTAGACCTGGTTTAGTCCTGGTTTAGTCCTGGTTTAGTCCTGGATTAGACCTGGTTTAGACCTGGTCTAGTCCTGGTTTAGACATGGTTTTAGTCCTGGTTTAGACCTGGTTTAGTCCTGGTTTTCTCCTGGTTTAGTCCTGGTTTAGTCCTGGTTTAGTCCTGGTTTAGTCCTGGTTTAGACCTGGTTTAGTCCTGGTTTAGTCCTGGTTTAGACCTGGTTTAGTCCTGGTTTAGTCCTGGTTTAGACCTGGTCTAGTTTTGGTCCAATCCTGGTTTAGTCCTGGTTTAGACCTGGTCTAGTACTGGTTTAGTCCTGGTTTAGTCCTGGTTTAGACCTGGTCTAGTCCTGGTTTAGACCTGGTTTTAGTCCTGGTTTAGACCTGGTTTATTCCTGGTTTGGACCTGGTTTAGTCCTGGTTTAGTCCTGGTTTAGACCTGCTTTAGACCTGGTTTAGACCTGGTCTAGTCCTGGTTTAGACCTGGTTTTAGTCCTGCTTTAGACCTGGTTTTCTCCTGGTTTAGTCCTGGTTTAGTCCTGGTTTAGTCCTGGTTTAGTCCTGGTTTAGACCTGGTTTAGTCCTGGTTTAGTCCTAGTTTAGTCCTGGTTTAGACCTGGTTTAGTCCTGGTTTAGTCCTGGTTTAGTCCTGGTTTAGTCCTGGTTCAGTCCTTTAGACCTGGTTTAGTCCTGGTCTAGTCCTGGTTTAGTCCTGGTTTAGACCTAGTCTTGTCCTGGTTTAGACCTGGTTTAGTCCTGGTTTAGTCCTGGTTTAGTCCTGGTTTAGACCTGGTCTAGTCCTGGTTTAGTCCTGGTTTAGACCTGGTTTAGTCCTGGTTTAGACCTGGTCTAGTCCTGGTTTAGACCTGGTTTTAGTCCTGGTTTAGACCTGGTTTAGTCCTGGTTTGGACCTGGTTTAGTCCTGGTTTAGTCCTGGTTTAGACCTGCTTTAGACCTGGTTTAGTCCTGGTTTAGACCTGGTCTAGTCCTTGTTTAGACCTGGTTTAGACCTGGTTTAGTCCTGGTTTAGTCCTGGTTTAGTCCTGGTTTAGTCCTGGTTTAGACCTGGTTTAGTCCTGGTTTAGTCCTGGTTTGGACCTGGTTTAGTCCTGGATTAGTCCTGGTTTAGTCCTGGTTTAGTCCTGGTTCAGTCCTTTAGACCTGGTTTAGACCTGGTCTAGTCCTGGTTTAGTCCTGGTTCAGACCTGGTTTAGTCCTGGTTTAGTCCTGGATTAGACCTGGTTTAGACCTGGTCTAGTCCTGGTTTAGTCCTGGTTTAGTCCTGGTTTAGACCTGGTTTAGACCTGGTCTAGTCCTGGTTTAGTCCTGGTTTAGACCTGGTCTAGTCCTGGTTTAGACATGGTTTTAGTCCTGGTTTAGACCTGGTTTAGACCTGGTTTAGTCCTGGTTTAGTCCTGGTTTAGACCTGGTCTAGTCCTGGTTTAGTCCTGGTTTAGTCCTGGTCTAGTTTTGGTCCAATCCTGGTTTAGTCCTGGTTTAGACCTGGTCTAGTCCTGGTTTAGTCCTGGTTTAGACCTGGTCTAGTCCTGGTTTAGACCTGGTTTTAGTCCTGGTTTAGACCTGGTTTAGTCCTGGTTTGGACCTGGTTTAGTCCTGGTTTAGTCCTGGTTTAGACCTGCTTTAGACCTGGTTTAGTCCTGGTTTAGACCTTGTCTAGTCCTGGTTTAGACCTGGTTTTAGTCCTGCTTTAGACCTGGTTTTCTCCTGGTTTAGTCCTGGTTTAGTCCTGGTTTAGACCTGGTTTAGTCCTGGTTTAGTCCTGGTTTAGTCCTGGTTTAGACCTGGTTTAGTCCTGGTTTAGTCCTGGTTTAGACCTGGTCTAGTCCTGGTTTAGTCCTGGTTTAGACCTGGTTTAGTCCTGGTTTAGTCCTGGATTAGACCTGGTTTAGACCTGATCTAGTCCTGGTTTAGTCCTGGTTTAGACCTGCTTTAGACCTGGTTTAGTCCTGGTTTAGACCTGGTCTAGTCCTGGTTTAGACCTGGTTTTAGTCCTGCTTTAGACCTGGTTTTCTCCTGGTTTAGTCCTGGTTTAGTCCTGGTTTAGACCTGGTTTAGTCCTGGTTTAGTCCTGGTTTAGTCCTGGTTTAGTCCTGGTTTAGACCTGGTTTAGTCCTGGTTTAGTCCTGGTTTAGACCTGGTCTAGTCCTGGTTTAGTCCTGGTTTAGACCTGGTTTAGTCCTGGTTTAGTCCTGGATTAGACCTGGTTTAGACCTGATCTAGTCCTGGTTTAGTCCTGGTTTAGTCCTGGTTTAGACCTGGTTTTTGTCCTGGTTTAGACCTGGTTTAGACCTGGTTTAGACCTGGTCTAGTCCTGGTTTAGTCCTGGTTTAGACCTGGTCTAGTCCTGGTTTAGACATGGTTTTAGTCCTGGTTTAGACCTGGTTTAGTCCTGGTTTGGACCTGGTTTAGACCTGGTTTTCTCCTGGTTTAGTCCTGGTTTAGTCCTGGTTCAGTCCTTTAGACCTGGTTTAGACCTAGTCTTGTCCTGGTTTAGACCTGGTTTAGTCCTGGTTTAGTCCTGGTTTAGTCCTGGTTTAGACATGGTCTAGTCCTGGTTTAGTCCTGGTTTAGTCCTGGTTTATTCCTGGTTTAGTCATGGTTTAGTCATGGTTTAGACCTGGTTTAGTCCTGGTTTGGACCTGGTTTAGACCTGGTTTAGTCCTGGTTTAGTCCTGGTTCAGTCCTGGTTTAGACCTGGTTTAGTCCTGGTTTAGACCTGGTTTAGACCTGGTTTGGACCTGGTTTAGACCTGGTCTAGTCCTGGTTTAGTCCTGGTTTAGACCTGGTCTAGTCCTGGTTTAGTCCTGCTTTAGACCCTGTCTAGTCCTGGTTTAGACCTGGTTTTAGTCCTGGTTTAGACCTGGTTTAGACCTGGTTTAGACCTGGTTTAGTCCTGGTTTAGACCTGGTCTAGTCCTGGTTTGGATCTGGTTTTAGTCCTGGTTTAGTCCTGGTTTAGTCCTGGTTTAGACCTGGTTTGGACCTGGTTTAGACCTGGTTCTTGTCCTGGTTTAGACCTGGTTTTAGTCCTGGTTTAGTCCTAGTTTAGTCCTGGTTTAGACCTGGTCTAGTCCTGGTTTAGTCCTGGTTTAGACCTGGTTTAGTCCTGGTTTAGACCTGCTTTAGACCTGCTTTAGACCTGGTCTAGTCCTGGTTTAGTCCTGGTTTAGACCTGGTTTAGTCCTGGTTTAGACCTGGTTTGGACCTGGTTTAGACCTGGTCTAGTCCTGGTTTAGTCCTGGTTTAGTCCTGCTTTAGACCTGGTTTAGTCCTGGTTTAGTCCTGGTTTAGACCTGGTTTAGACCTGGTTTAGTCCTGGTTTAGTCCTGGTTTAGACCTGGTTTGGACCTGGTTTAGTCCTGGTTTAGTCCTGGTTTAGTCCTGGTTTAGTCCTGGTTTAGACCTGGTTTAGACCTGGTTTAGTCCTGGTTTAGTCCTGGTTTAGTCCTGGTTTAGACCTGGTTTAGTCCTGGTTTAGACCTGGTCTAGTCCTGGTTTAGTCCTGGTTTAGACCTGGTCTAGTCCTGGTTTAGACCTGGTTTTAGTCCTGGTTTAGTCCTGGTCTAGTTTTGGTCTAAACCTGGTTTAGTCCTGGTTTAGACCTGGTCTAATCCTGGTTTAGTCCTGGTTTAGACCTGGTCTAGTCCTGGTTTAGACCTGGTTTTAGTCCTGGTTTAGACCTGGTTTAGTCCTGGTTTAGACCTGGTTTAGTCCTGGTTTAGTCCTGGTTTAGACCTGCTTTAGTCCTGGTTTAGTCCTGGTTTAGACCTGGTTTAGTCCTGGTTTAGTCCTGGTTTAGTCCTGGTTTAGTCCTGGTTTAGTCCTGGTTCAGTCCTTTAGACCTGGTTTAGACCTGGTCTAGTCCTGGTTTAGTCCTGGTTTAGACCTGGTTTAGTCCTGGTTTAGTCCTGGTTTAGACCTGGTCTAGTCCTGGTTTAGACCTGGTTTTAGTCCTGGTTTAGACCTGGTTTAGTCCTGGTTTAGACCTGGTCTAGTCCTGGTTTAGTCCTGGTTTAGACCTGGTCTAGTCCGGGTTTAGACCTGGTTTTAGTCCTGGTTTAGACCTGCTTTAGACCTGCTTTTTGACCTGGTTTAGTCCTGGTTTAGTCCTGGTTTAGTCCTGGTTTAGTCCTGGTTTAGACCTGGTTTAGACCTGGTTTAGTCCTGGTTTAGTCCTGGTTTAGTCCTGGTTCAGTCCTTTAGACCTGGTTTAGACCTGGTTTAGTCCTGGTTTAGTCCTGGTTTAGACCTAGTCTTGTCCTGGTTTAGTCCTGGTTTAGACCTGGTTTAGACCTGGTTTTAGTCCTGGTTTAGACCTGGTCTAGTCCTGGTTTAGACCTGGTTTTAGTCCTGGTTTAGTCCCGGTCTAGTTTTGGTCTAATCCTGGTTTAGTCCTGGTTTAGACCTGGTCTAGTCCTGGTTTAGTCCTGGTTTAGACCTGGTCTAGTCCTGGTTTAGACCTGGTTATAGTCCTGGTTTAGACCTGGTTTAGTCCTGGTTTAGTCCTGGTTTAGACCTGCTTAAGACCTGCTTTAGACCTGGTTTTCTCCTGGTTTAGTCCTGGTTTAGTCCTGGTTTAGTCCTGGTTTAGACCTGGTTTAGTCCTGGTTTAGTCCTGGTTTAGTCCTGGTTTAGTCCTGGTTCAGTCCTTTAGACCTGGTTTAGACCTGGTCTAGTCCTTGTTTAGTCCTGGTTTAGACCTGGTTTAGTCCTGGTTTAGTCCTGGATTAGACCTGGTTTAGACCTGGTTTAGACCTGGTCTAGTCCTGGTTTAGTCCTGGTTTAGACCTGGTTTAGTCCTGGTTTAGACCTGGTTTAGTCCTGGTCTAGTCCTGGTTTAGACCTGGTTTTAGTCCTGGTTTAGACCTGGTTTAGTCCTGGTTTAGACCTGGTTTAGTCCTGGTTTAGTCCTGGTTTAGTCCTGGTTTAGACCTGCTTTAGACCTGCTTTAGACCTGGTTTAGTCCTGGTTCAGTCCTGGTTTAGTCCTGGTTTAGTCCTGGTTTAGTCCTGGTTTAGACCTGGTTTAGACCTGGTTTAGTCCTGGTTTAGTCCTGGTTTAGTCCTGGTTTAGTCCTGGTTTAGACCTGGTTTAGACCTGGTTTAGTCCTGGTTTAGTCCTGGTTTAGTCCTGGTTTAGTCCTGGTTTAGACCTGGTTTAGTCCTGGTTTAGTCCTGGTTCAGTCCTTTAGACCTGGTTTAGACCTGGTCTAGTCCTGGTTTAGTCCTGGTTTAGACCTGGTTTAGTCCTGGTTTAGTCCTGGTTTAGACCTGGTCTAGTCCTGGTCTAGTCCTGGTTTAGACCTGGTTTAGTCCTGGTTTGGACCTGGTTTAGTCCTGGTTTAGTCCTGGTTTAGTCCTGGTTTAGTCCTGGTTATGTCCTTTAGACCTGGTTTAGACCTGGTCTAGTCCTGGTTTAGTCCTGGTTTAGTCCTGGTTTAGACCTGGTTTAGTCCTGGATTAGACCTGGTTTAGACCTGGTCAAGTCCTGGTTTAGACCTGGTTTAGTCCTGGTTTAGACCTGGTCTAGTCCTGGTTTAGTCCTGGTTTAGACCTGGTTTAGTCCTGGTTTAGTCCTGGTTTAGACCTGGTTTAGTCCTGGTTTAGACCTGGTCTAGTCCTGGTCTAGTCCTGGTTTAGACCTGGTTTAGTCCTGGTTTGGACCTGGTTTAGTCCTGGTTTAGTCCTGGTTTAGTCCTGGTTTAGTCCTGGTTATGTCCTTTAGACCTGGTTTAGACCTGGTCTAGTCCTGGTTTAGTCCTGGTTTAGACCTGGTTTAGTCCTGGTTTAGTCCTGGATTAGACCTGGTTTAGACCTGGTCAAGTCCTGGTTTAGACCTGGTTTAGTCCTGGTTTAGACCTGGTTTAGTCCTGGTTTAGTCCTGGTTTAGAACTGCTTTAGACCAGGTTTTCTCCTGGTTTAGTCCTGGTTCAGTCCTGGTTCAGTCCTTTAGACCTGGTTTAGACCTGGTCTAGTCCTGGTTTAGACCTGGTCTAGTCCTGGTTTAGACCTGGTTTTAGTCCTGGTTTAGACCTGGTCTAGTCCTGGTTTTTCCTGGTTTTAGTCCTGGTTTAGTCCTGGTCTAGTTTTGGTCTAATCCTGGTTTAGTCCTGGTTTAGACCTGGTCTGGTCCTGGTTTAGTCCTGGTTTAGACCTGGTCTAGTCCTGGTTTAGACCTGGTTTTAGTCCTGGTTTAGACCTGGTTTAGTCCTGGTTTAGACCTGGTTTAGTCCTGGTTTAGTCCTGGTTTAGTCCTGGTTTAGACCCGCTTTAGACCTGCTTTAGACCTGGTTTAGTCCTGGTTTAGTCCTGGTTTAGTCCTGGTTTAGTCCTGGTTTAGACCTGGTTTAGTCCTGGTTTAGTCCTGGTTTAGACCTGGTTTAGTCCTGGTTTAGTCCTGGTTTAGACCTGGTTCAGTCCTTTAGACCTGGTTTAGACCTGGTCTAGTCCTGGTTTAGTCCTGGTTTAGACCTAGTCTTGTCCTGGTTTAGACCTGGTTTAGTCCTGGTTTAGTCCTGGTTTAGTCCTGGTTTAGACCTGGTCTAGTCCTGGTTTAGTCCTGGTTTAGACCTGGTCTAGTCCTGGTTTAGACCTGGTTTTAGTCCTGGTTTAGACCTGGTTTTAGTCCTGGTTTAGACCTGGTCTAGTCCTGGTTTAGACCTGGTTTTAGTCCTGGTTTAGTCCTGGTCTAGTTTTGGTCTAATCCTGGTTTAGTCCTGGTTTAGACCTGGTCTAGTCCTGGTTTAGTCCTGGTTTAGACCTGGTTTAGTCCTGGTTTAGACCTGGTTTTAGTCCTGGTTTAGACCTGGTTTAGTCCTGGTTTAGTCCTGGTTTAGTCCTGGTTTAGTCCTGGTTTAGTCCTGGTTTAGTCCTGGATTAGACCTGGTTTAGACCTGGTCTAGTCCTGGTTTAGACCTAGTTTTAGTCCTGGTTTAGACCTGGTTTAGACCTGGTTTAGACCTGGTCTAGTCCTGGTTTAGTCCTGGTTTAGACCTGGTCTAGTCCTGGTTTAGACATGGTTTTAGTCCTGGTTTAGACCTGGTTTAGTCCTGGTTTAGACCTGGTTTAGTCCTGGTTTAGTCCTGGTTTAGACCTGGTTTAGACCTGGTTTAGACCTGGTCTAGTCCTGGTTTAGTCCTGGTTTAGACCTGGTCTAGTCCTGGTTTAGACCTGGTTTAGACCTGGTTTAGACCTGGTTTAGACCTGCTTTAGAACTGCTTTAGTCCTGGTTTAGTCCTGGTTTAGTCCTGGTTTAGTCCTGGTTTAGACCTGGTTTAGTCCTGGTTTAGTCCTGGTTTGGACCTGGTTTAGTCCTGGTTTAGTCCTGGTTTAGTCCTGGTTTAGTCCTGGTTCAGTCCTTTAGACCTGGTTTAGTCCTGGTCTAGTCCTGGTTTAGTCCTGGTTTAGACCTAGTCTTGTCCTGGTTTAGACCTGGTTTAGTCCTGGTTTAGTCCTGGTTTAGTCCTGGTTTAGACCTGGTTTAGTCCTGGTCTAGTTTTGGTCCAATCCTGGTTTAGTCCTGGTTTAGACCTGGTCTAGTCCTGGTTTAGTCCTGGTTTAGACCTGGTCTAGTCCTGGTTTAGACCTGGTTTTAGTCCTGGTTTAGACCTGGTTTAGTCCTGGTTTGGACCTGGTTTAGTCCTGGTTTAGTCCTGGTTTAGACCTGCTTTAGACCTGGTTTAGTCCTGGTTTAGACCTGGTCTAGTCCTGGTTTAGACCTGGTTTTAGTCCTGCTTTAGACCTGGTTTTCTCCTGGTTTAGTCCTGGTTTAGTCCTGGTTTAGTCCTGGTTTAGTCCTGGTTTAGACCTGGTTTAGTCCTGGTTTAGTCCTGGTTTAGACCTTGTCTAGTCCTGGTTTAGACCTGGTTTAGACCTGGTCTAGTCCTGGTTTAGTCCTGGTTTAGACCTGGTTTAGTCCTGGTTTAGTCCTGGATTAGACCTGGTTTAGACCTGGTCTAGTCCTGGTTTAGTCCTGGTTTAGACCTGGTCTAGTCCTGGTTTAGACCTGGTTTTAGTCCTGGTTTAGACCTGGTTTAGACCTGGTTTAGACCTGGTCTAGTCCTGGTTTAGTCCTGGTTTAGACCTGGTCTAGTCCTGGTTTAGACATGGTTTTAGTCCTGGTTTAGACCTGGTTTAGTCCTGGTTTACACCTGGTTTAGTCCTGGTTTAGTCCTGGTTTAGACCTGCTTTAGAACTGCTTTAGACCTGGTTTTCTCCTGGTTTAGTCCTGGTTTAGTCCTGGTTTAGTCCTGGTTTAGTCCTGGTTTAGACCTGGTTTAGTCCTGGTTTAGTCCTGGTTTAGACCTGGTCTAGTCCTGGTTTAGACCTGGTTTAGACCTGGTCTAGTCCTGGTTTATTCCTGGTTTAGACCTGGTTTAGTCCTGGTTTAGTCCTGGATTAGACCTGGTTTAGACCTGGTCTAGTCCTGGTTTAGTCCTGGTTTAGACCTGGTCTAGTCCTGGTTTAGACCTGGTTTTAGTCCTGGTTTAGACCTGGTTTAGACCTGGTTTAGACCTGGTCTAGTCCTGGTTTAGTCCTGGTTTAGACCTGGTCTAGTCCTGGTTTAGACATGGTTTTAGTCTTGGTTTAGACCTGGTTTAGTCCTGGTTTAGACCTGGTTTAGTCCTGGTTTAGTCTTGGTTTAGACCTGCTTTAGAACTGCTTTAGACCTGTTTTTCTCCTGGTTTAGTCCTGGTTTAGTCCTGGTTTAGTCCTGGTTTTGTCCTGGTTTAGACCTGGTTTAGTCCTGGTTTAGTCCTGGTTTAGACTTGGTCTAGTCCTGGTTTAGTCCTGGTTTAGTCCTGGTCTAGTTTTGGTCCAATCCTGGTTTAGTCCTGGTTTAGACCTGGTCTAGTCCTGGTTTAGTCCTGGTTTAGACCTGGTCTAGTCCTGGTTTAGACCTGCTTTAGACCTGGTTTAGTCCTGGTTTAGACCTGGTCTAGTCCTGGTTTAGTCCTGGTTTAGACCTGGTTTAGTCCTGGTTTGGACCTGGTTTAGTCCTGGTTTAGTCCTGGTTTAGACCTGCTTTAGACCTGGTTTAGTCCTGCTTTAGACCTGGTTTTCTCCTGGTTTAGTCCTGGTTTAGTCCTGGTTTAGTCCTGGTTTAGACCTGGTTTAGTCCTGGTTTAGTCCTGGTTTAGACCTGGTTTAGTCCTGGTTTAGTCCTGGTTTAGTCCTGGTTTAGTCCTGGTTTAGTCCTTTAGACCTGGTTCAGACCTGGTCTAGTCCTGGTTTAGTCCTGGTTTAGACCTGGTTTAGTCCTGGTTTAGTCCTGGATTAGACCTGGTTTAGACCTGGTCTAGTCCTGGTTTAGTCCTGGTTTAGACCTGGTCTAGTCCTGGTTTAGACCTGGTTTAGTCCTGGTTTAGACCTGGTTTAGTCCTGGTTTATTCCTGGTTTAGAACTGCTTTAGACCTGATTTTCTCCTGGTTTAGTCCTGGTTTAGTACTGGTTTAGTCCTGGTTTAGTCCTGGTTTAGTCCTGGTTCAGTCCTTTAGACCTGGTTTAGACCTGGTCTAGTCCTGGTTTAGTCCTGGTTTAGTCCTGGTTTAGTCCTGGTTTAGACCTGGTCTAGTCCTGGTCTAGTCCTGGATTAGACCTGGTTTTAGTCCTGGTTTAGACCTGGTCTAGTCCTGGATTAGACCTGGTTTAGTCCTGGTTTAGACCTGGTTTAGTCCTGGTTTAGACCTGGTTTAGTCCTGGTTTAGTCCTGGTTTAGTCCTGGTTTAGACCCGCTTTAGACCTGCTTTAGACCTGGTTTAGTCCTGGTTTAGTCCTGGTTTAGTCCTGGTTTAGTCCTGGTTTAGACCTGGTTTAGTCCTGGTTTAGTCCTGGTTTAGACCTGGTTTAGTCCTGGTTTAGTCCTGGTTTAGACCTGGTTCAGTCCTTTAGACCTGGTTTAGACCTGGTCTAGTCCTGGTTTAGTCCTGGTTTAGACCTAGTCTTGTCCTGGTTTAGACCTGGTTTAGTCCTGGTTTAGTCCTGGTTTAGTCCTGGTTTAGACCTGGTCTAGTCCTGGTTTAGTCCTGGTTTAGACCTGGTCTAGTCCTGGTTTAGACCTGGTTTTAGTCCTGGTTTAGACCTGGTTTTAGTCCTGGTTTAGACCTGGTCTAGTCCTGGTTTAGACCTGGTTTTAGTCCTGGTTTAGTCCTGGTCTAGTTTTGGTCTAATCCTGGTTTAGTCCTGGTTTAGACCTGGTCTAGTCCTGGTTTAGTCCTGGTTTAGACCTGGTTTAGTCCTGGTTTAGTCCTGGTTTAGACCTGGTTTTAGTCCTGGTTTAGACCTGGTTTAGTCCTGGTTTAGTCCTGGTTTAGTCCTGGTTTAGTCCTGGTTTAGTCCTGGTTTAGTCCTGGATTAGACCTGGTTTAGACCTGGTCTAGTCCTGGTTTAGACCTAGTTTTAGTCCTGGTTTAGACCTGGTTTAGACCTGGTTTAGACCTGGTCTAGTCCTGGTTTAGTCCTGGTTTAGACCTGGTCTAGTCCTGGTTTAGACATGGTTTTAGTCCTGGTTTAGACCTGGTTTAGTCCTGGTTTAGACCTGGTTTAGTCCTGGTTTAGTCCTGGTTTAGACCTGGTTTAGACCTGGTTTAGACCTGGTCTAGTCCTGGTTTAGTCCTGGTTTAGACCTGGTCTAGTCCTGGTTTAGACCTGGTTTAGACCTGGTTTAGACCTGGTTTAGACCTGCTTTAGAACTGCTTTAGTCCTGGTTTAGTCCTGGTTTAGTCCTGGTTTAGTCCTGGTTTAGACCTGGTTTAGTCCTGGTTTAGTCCTGGTTTGGACCTGGTTTAGTCCTGGTTTAGTCCTGGTTTAGTCCTGGTTTAGTCCTGGTTCAGTCCTTTAGACCTGGTTTAGTCCTGGTCTAGTCCTGGTTTAGTCCTGGTTTAGACCTAGTCTTGTCCTGGTTTAGACCTGGTTTAGTCCTGGTTTAGTCCTGGTTTAGTCCTGGTTTAGACCTGGTTTAGTCCTGGTCTAGTTTTGGTCCAATCCTGGTTTAGTCCTGGTTTAGACCTGGTCTAGTCCTGGTTTAGTCCTGGTTTAGACCTGGTCTAGTCCTGGTTTAGACCTGGTTTTAGTCCTGGTTTAGACCTGGTTTAGTCCTGGTTTGGACCTGGTTTAGTCCTGGTTTAGTCCTGGTTTAGACCTGCTTTAGACCTGGTTTAGTCCTGGTTTAGACCTGGTCTAGTCCTGGTTTAGACCTGGTTTTAGTCCTGCTTTAGACCTGGTTTTCTCCTGGTTTAGTCCTGGTTTAGTCCTGGTTTAGTCCTGGTTTAGTCCTGGTTTAGACCTGGTTTAGTCCTGGTTTAGTCCTGGTTTAGACCTTGTCTAGTCCTGGTTTAGACCTGGTTTAGACCTGGTCTAGTCCTGGTTTAGTCCTGGTTTAGACCTGGTTTAGTCCTGGTTTAGTCCTGGATTAGACCTGGTTTAGACCTGGTCTAGTCCTGGTTTAGTCCTGGTTTAGACCTGGTCTAGTCCTGGTTTAGACCTGGTTTTAGTCCTGGTTTAGACCTGGTTTAGACCTGGTTTAGACCTGGTCTAGTCCTGGTTTAGTCCTGGTTTAGACCTGGTCTAGTCCTGGTTTAGACATGGTTTTAGTCCTGGTTTAGACCTGGTTTAGTCCTGGTTTAGACCTGGTTTAGTCCTGGTTTAGTCCTGGTTTAGACCTGCTTTAGAACTGCTTTAGACCTGGTTTTCTCCTGGTTTAGTCCTGGTTTAGTCCTGGTTTAGTCCTGGTTTAGTCCTGGTTTAGACCTGGTTTAGTCCTGGTTTAGTCCTGGTTTAGACCTGGTCTAGTCCTGGTTTAGACCTGGTTTAGACCTGGTCTAGTCCTGGTTTATTCCTGGTTTAGACCTGGTTTAGTCCTGGTTTAGTCCTGGATTAGACCTGGTTTAGACCTGGTCTAGTCCTGGTTTAGTCCTGGTTTAGACCTGGTCTAGTCCTGGTTTAGACCTGGTTTTAGTCCTGGTTTAGACCTGGTTTAGACCTGGTTTAGACCTGGTCTAGTCCTGGTTTAGTCCTGGTTTAGACCTGGTCTAGTCCTGGTTTAGACATGGTTTTAGTCTTGGTTTAGACCTGGTTTAGTCCTGGTTTAGACCTGGTTTAGTCCTGGTTTAGTCTTGGTTTAGACCTGCTTTAGAACTGCTTTAGACCTGTTTTTCTCCTGGTTTAGTCCTGGTTTAGTCCTGGTTTAGTCCTGGTTTTGTCCTGGTTTAGACCTGGTTTAGTCCTGGTTTAGTCCTGGTTTAGACTTGGTCTAGTCCTGGTTTAGTCCTGGTTTAGTCCTGGTCTAGTTTTGGTCCAATCCTGGTTTAGTCCTGGTTTAGACCTGGTCTAGTCCTGGTTTAGTCCTGGTTTAGACCTGGTCTAGTCCTGGTTTAGACCTGCTTTAGACCTGGTTTAGTCCTGGTTTAGACCTGGTCTAGTCCTGGTTTAGTCCTGGTTTAGACCTGGTTTAGTCCTGGTTTGGACCTGGTTTAGTCCTGGTTTAGTCCTGGTTTAGACCTGCTTTAGACCTGGTTTAGTCCTGCTTTAGACCTGGTTTTCTCCTGGTTTAGTCCTGGTTTAGTCCTGGTTTAGTCCTGGTTTAGACCTGGTTTAGTCCTGGTTTAGTCCTGGTTTAGACCTGGTTTAGTCCTGGTTTAGTCCTGGTTTAGTCCTGGTTTAGTCCTGGTTTAGTCCTTTAGACCTGGTTCAGACCTGGTCTAGTCCTGGTTTAGTCCTGGTTTAGACCTGGTTTAGTCCTGGTTTAGTCCTGGATTAGACCTGGTTTAGACCTGGTCTAGTCCTGGTTTAGTCCTGGTTTAGACCTGGTCTAGTCCTGGTTTAGACCTGGTTTAGTCCTGGTTTAGACCTGGTTTAGTCCTGGTTTATTCCTGGTTTAGAACTGCTTTAGACCTGATTTTCTCCTGGTTTAGTCCTGGTTTAGTACTGGTTTAGTCCTGGTTTAGTCCTGGTTTAGTCCTGGTTCAG
>NW_027316056.1:43385690-43410690 GCF_026437365.1 Eucyclogobius newberryi
TAACACAGGAATCTACTGTGTTTGTTCGTCAGCGTTCAACGTGAAGGTGACGGGCGAAAAATCAAGTTTTCCTCTGGATCATTTATTTAAATCTGATGAATGTCTCTCATGTTTCTCCAGAATTCATCCAAGGCGTTCTGCAGTTCAGCGTCAGAGGCACCAAAGAGCAAAGGCTGCGCTGTAAGTCCTCGGGCCCTATCCCGCAACGACACAAGCCCCTTTAGAGCCCCCTGACCCTATCCCGCAACGACACAAACCCCTTTAGATTCCCCTGACCCTATCCCGCAACGACACAAGCCCCTTTAGAGCCCCCTGACCCTATCCCGCAACGACACAAACCCCTTTAGATTCCCCTGACCCTATCCCGCAACGACACAAGCCCCTTTAGAACCCACTGACCCTATCCTGCAATGACACAAGCCCTTTTAGAACCCACTGGTCCTCGTCTTGTTGTTCTTGTTGTTCTTGTTGTTCTTGTTGTTCTTGTTGTTCTTGTTCTTGTTGTTGTTGTTGTTGTCATTGTTTATGCTGTCGTGGTTGTCTTGTTGTTGTGTTGTTGTTGTTGTTGTTGATGTCGTGGTGTTGTTGTCGTGGTGTTGTTGTTGTTGTCATTGTTTATGCTGTCGTGGTTGTCTTGTTGTTGTGTTGTTGTTGTTGTTGTTGTTGTTGTTGATGTGTTATTGTTGTTGATGTTGTGGTGTTGTTGTCGTGGTGTTGTTGTTGTTGTCATTGTTTATGCTGTCGTGGTTGTCTTGTTGTTGTGTTGTTGTTGTTGATGTGTTATTGTTGTTGATGTCATGGTGTTGTTGTTGTTGTCGTGGTGTTGTTGTTGTCATTGTTTATGCTGTCGTGGTTGTCTTGTTGTTGTGTTGTTGTTGTTGTTGATGTGTTGTTGTTGTTGTTGTTGATGATGTCGTGGTGTTGTTGTCGTGTTGTTGTTGTTGTCATTGTTTATGCTCTCGTGGTTGTCTTGTTGTTCTCGTGGTGTTGTTTATGCTGTGGTGGCGTTGTTGTTGTTTATTTTGCCTTGGCGTTCCAGTCGCGTTCCGCATCTACGACGTGGACGACGACGGCTTCATCTCAAACCAGGAGCTGTTCCAGGTCCTGAAGACGATGGTCGGTTCAAACCTGGAGGACGTTCAGCTGCAGCAGATCGTGAACAAAAGCATCGTGAGCGCCGACGCCGACGGAGACGGACGCGTGTCCTACAGCGAGTTCTGCGCCGTGAGTCAAGGTTCTGTCAGGGTCAGGGGTCAGGTCAGGGGTCAGAGGTCAGGAGTCAGGGGTCAGAGTGTATAGTTCAGATCTCTGTCATTACTGAAACACGTGAAACTGGCTTCTCTGTCTCTGCAGGTGGTCCAGGGCCTGGACTTCCACAAACACATGATGGTGGACGTGTGACCCAATCTCCATCGACCCCGCGTCTCCCACGTGTGACCCGATCTCCAGCGACCCCGCGTCTCCCACGTGTGACCCGATCTCCATCGACCCCGCGTCTCCCACGTGTGACCCGATCTCCATCGACCCCGCGTCTCCCACGTGTGACCCGATCTCCATCGACCCCGCGTCTCCCACGTGTGACCCGATCTCCATCGACCCCGCGTCTCCCACGTGTGACCCGATCTCCATCGACCCCGCGTCTCCCACGTGTGACCCGATCTCCATCGACCCCGCGTCTCCCACGTGTGACCCGATCTCCATCGACCCCGCGTCTCCCACGTGTGACCCGATCTCCATCGACCCCGCGTCTCCCACGTGTGACCCGATCTCCATCGACCCCGCGTCTCCCACGTGTGACCCGATCTCCATCGACCCCGCGTCTCCCACGTGTGACCCGATCTCCAGCGACCCCGCGTCTCCTGTGATGTTACTGAAAATGTACTTGTAAATAAAGTACTTTTACTACAGTACATGTGGTTGTGGTGTAGTGTTAATGACATGTGGTAATGACATAGTGTTAATGACATAGTGCTAATGACATAGTGTTAATGACATGTAGTAATGACATAGTGTTAATGACATAGTGCTAATGACATAGTGTTAATGACATGTGGTAATGACATAGTGTTAATGACATAGTGCTAATGACATAGTGCTAATGACATAGTGTTAATGACATGTGGTAATGACATAGTGTTAATGACATAGTGCTAATGACATAGTGTTAATGACATAGTGTTAATGACATAGTGCTAATGACATAGTGTTAATGACATGTGGTAATGACAGTGTTATTGACATAGTGCTAATGACATAGTGTTAATGACATGTGTTAATGACATAGTGTTAATGACATAGTGCTAATGACATAGTGTTAATGACATGTGGTAATGACATAGTGCTAATGACATAGTGTTAATGACATGTAGTAATGACAGTGTTAATGACATAGTGCTAATGACATAGTGTTAATGACATGTGTTAATGACATAGTGCTAATGACATAGTGCTAATGACATAATGTTAATGACATTTGGTAATGACAGTGTTAATGACATAGTGCTAATGACATAGTGTTAATGACATGTGTTAATGACATAGTGCTAATGACATAGTGCTAAAGACATAGTGTTAATGACATGTGGTAATGACATAGTGTTAATGACATAGTGCTAATGACATAGTGTTAATGACATGTGTTAATGACATAGTGTTAATGACATAATGTTAATGACATAGTGTTAATGACATAGTGCTAATGAAATAGTATTAATGACGTGTGTTAATGACATAGTTTTAATGACATAGTGTTAATGACATGTGGTAATGACATAGTGCTAATGACATAGTATTAATGACATGGGTTAATGACATGGTATTAATGACATGTGTTAATGACATAGTGCTAATGACAGTGTTAATGACATGTAGTAATGACAGTGTTAATGACATAGTGCTAATGACGTGTGTTAATGACATAGTTTTAATGACATAGTGTTAATGGCATGTGGTAATGACATAGTGCTAATGACATAGTGTTAATGACATGTAGTAATGACAGTGTTAATGACATAGTGCTAATGACATAGTGTTAATGACATAGTGCTAATGACATAGTGTTAATGACATGTAGTAATGACATAGTGTTAATGACATGTGGTAATGACATAGTGTTAATGACATAGTGCTAATGACATAGTGCTAATGACATAGTGTTAATGACATGTGGTAATGACATGTGGTAATGACATAGTGTTAATGACATAGTGCTAATGACATAGTGCTAATGACATAGTGTTAATGACATGTGGTAATGACATAGTGCTAATGACATAGTATTAATGACATGTGTTAATGGCATGTGTTAATGACAGTGTTAATGACATGTGGTAATGACATAGTGCTAATGACATAGTATTAATGACATGTGTGAATGACATAGTGTTAATGACATGTGTTAATGACATAGTATTAATGACATAGTGTTAATGACATAGTGTTAATGACATGTGTTAATGACATGTGTTAATGACGTAGTGTTAATGACATGTGTTAATGACATAGTGTTAATGACATAGTGTTAATGACATATGTTAATGACATAGTGTTAATGACATGTGTTAATGACATAGTATTAATGACATAGTATTAATGACATGTGTTAATGACATAGTGTTAATGACATAGTGTTAATGACATAGTGTTAATGACATGTGTTAATGACATAGTGTTAATGACATTGTGTTAATGACATGTGTTAATGACCTAGTTTTAATGACAGTATTAATGACAGTGTTAATTACATAGTGTTAATGACATTGTGTTAATGACATGTGTTAATTACATAGTTTTAATGACAGTATTAATGACAGTGTTAATGACATAGTGTTAATGACATGTTTTGATGACATGTGTTAATGACAGTGTTAATGACATGTGTTAATGACATAGTGTTAATGACATATGTTAATGACATAGTATTAATGACATAGTGTTAATGACATAGTTTTAATGACATAATGTTGATGACAGTGTTGATGACATAGTGTTAATGACATATGTTAATGACATAGTGTTAATGACATAGTGTTAATGACATGTGTTAATGACATAGTATTAATGACATGTGTTAATGACAGTATTAATGACAGTGTTAATGACATGTGTTAATGACATGTGTTAATGACATGTGTTGATGACATGTGTTAATGACATAGTTAATGACATGTGTTAATGACATAGTGTTAATGACATAGTGTTGATGACATAGTGTTAATGACCTGTGTTAATGACAGTGTTAATGACATGTGTTAATGACATAGTTTTAATGACATAGTGTTGATGACATAGTGTTAATGACCTGTGTTAATGACATAGTGTTAATGACATGTGTTAATGGCATGTGTTAATGGCATGTGTTAATGACATAGTGTTAAAGACATAGTGTTAATGACATAGTGTTAATGACATGTGTTAATGACATGTGTTAAAGACATGTGTTAATGACATTGTGTTAATGACATGTGTTAATGACATAGTGTTAATGACATAGTGTTAATGACATGTGTTAATGACATGTGTTAATGACAGTGTTAATGACATGTGTTAATGACTCGTCCGTCCATTAAGAAGAGATTCAGTTGAACAGCTTTTTAAAGCTGGAAACAAAGTAGTTTTAAAGTGTAATATTTATACTGCATCAGTTTTACCAGAATTACACCGTTTTGCCTCACTGACCGGACCTCTGACCGTCTGACCGGAGCGGCACTGACCGGAGCGGCACTGACGGAGCGGCACTGACGGAGCGGCACTGACCGGAGCGGCACTGACGGAGCGGCACTGACGGAGCGGCACTGACCGGAGCGGCACTGACGGAGCGGCACTGACCGGAGCGGCACTGACGGAGCGGCACTGACGGAGCGGCACTGACGGAGCGGCACTGACGGAGCGGAACTGACCGGAGCGGCACTGACGGAGCGGCACTGACCGGAGCGGCACTGACGGAGCGGCACTGACCGGAGCGGAACTGACAGAGCGGAACTGACCGGAGCGGAACTGACCGGAGCGGCACTGACGGAGCGGCACTGACCGGAGCGGAACTGACCGGAGCGGAACTGACCGGAGCGGCACTGACCGGAGCGGAACTGACCGGCCCGAACAGTTTACGTCCCACAAACGGGAGAAAAACGATCATGATTCAAAACAAATAAATACCGTATTTTCTGGACTATAAGTCTCAGCTTTTGTCATAGTTTTGGGTGCGACTTATATGTGATATGACTTGTTCTTTTCACACTGACCACACGAGGGCGCTCCAGGCTCTGAGCGACGCAGAAAAAGAATCTCACTTCCTCCTGAGTTTGTGGAGTTGTTTAGAAGTGACGCAGAAGAAGAAGAATATAAAATATATAAAAGTTTTGTAACAGTCGATTTTGACGTCTTGGACAAGCTCTGTCCTTGTGGTCCTCCTGACACGTGTGGTCCTCCTGACACGTGTGGTCCTCCTGACACGTGTGGTCCTCCTGACACGTGTGGTCCTCCTGACACGTGTGGTCCTCCTGACAGGTGTGGTCCTCGTGTGGTCCTCCTGACACGTGTGGTCCTCCTGACACGTGTGGTCCTCCTGACA
The DNA here is from genome assembly GCF_026437365.1 of Eucyclogobius newberryi. NCBI lineage: Eukaryota > Metazoa > Chordata > Actinopteri > Gobiiformes > Gobiidae > Eucyclogobius > Eucyclogobius newberryi. The sequence goes on from NW_027316056.1 coordinate 43,391,260, forward strand.
CGTGTGGTCCTCCTGACACGTGTGGTCCTCCTGACAGGTGTGGTCCTCCTGACACGTGTGGTCCTTGTGTGGTCCTCCTGACACGTGTGGTCCTCCTGACACGTGTGGTCCTCCTGACACGTGTGGTCCTCCTGACACGTGTGGTCCTCGTGTGGTCCTCCTGACACGTGTGGTCCTCCTGACAGGTGTGGTCCTCGTGTGGTCCTCCTGACACGTGTGGTCCTCCTGACAGGTGTGGTCCTCCTGACAGGTGTGGTCCTCCTGACACGTGTGGTCCTCGTGTGGTCCTCCTGACACGTGTGGTCCTCCTGACACGTGTGGTCCTCCTGACACGTGTGGTCCTCCTGACACGTGTGGTCCTCCTGACACGTGTGGTCCTCCTGACACGTGTGGTCCTCCTGACACGTGTGGTCCTCCTGACAGGTGTGGTCCTCGTGTGGTCCTCCTGACACGTGTGGTCCTCCTGACACGTGTGGTCCTCCTGACACGTGTGGTCCTCCTGACACGTGTGGTCCTCCTGACAGGTGTGGTCCTCCTGACACGTGTGGTCCTTGTGTGGTCCTCCTGACACGTGTGGTCCTCCTGACACGTGTGGTCCTCCTGACACGTGTGGTCCTCCTGACACGTGTGGTCCTCGTGTGGTCCTCCTGACACGTGTGGTCCTCCTGACAGGTGTGGTCCTCGTGTGGTCCTCCTGACACGTGTGGTCCTCCTGACAGGTGTGGTCCTCCTGACAGGTGTGGTCCTCCTGACACGTGTGGTCCTCGTGTGGTCCTCCTGACACGTGTGGTCCTCCTGACACGTGTGGTCCTCCTGACACGTGTGGTCCTCGTGTGGTCCTCCTGACACGTGTGGTCCTCCTGACACGTGTGGTCCTCCTGACACGTGTGGTCCTCCTGACACGTGTGGTCCTCGTGTGGTCCTCCTGACACGTGTGGTCCTCCTGACACGTGTGGTCCTCCTGACACGTGTGGTCCTCCTGACACGTGTGGTCCTCCTGACACGTGTGGTCCTCGTGTGGTCCTCCTGACACGTGTGGTCCTCCTGACACGTGTGGTCCTCCTGACACGTGTGGTCCTCCTGACACGTGTGGTCCTCGTGTGGTCCTCCTGACACGTGTGGTCCTCCTGACACGTGTGGTCCTCCTGACACGTGTGGTCCTCCTGACACGTGTGGTCCTCGTGTGGTCCTCCTGACACGTGTGGTCCTCCTGACACGTGTGGTCCTCCTGACACGTGTGGTCCTCGTGTGGTCCTCCTGACACGTGTGGTCCTCCTGACACGTGTGGTCCTCCTGACACGTGTGGTCCTCCTGACACGTGTGGTCCTCCTGACACTAGGGGGCGATATGCGCCTCGTTTCCGCTTGACCTTTTAAACATCTCCTCCATGACGTTCCCTCTGCAGTTTCCTCGTTTCCTCGTCTCCTCGTTCCCTCTGCAGTTTCCTCGTTTCCTCGTCTCCTCGTTTCCTCTGCAGTTTCCTCGTTTCCTCGTCTCCTCGTTTCCTCTGCAGTCTCCTCGTTCCCTCTGCAGTCTCCTCGTTCCCTCTGCTGTCTCCTCGTTCCCTCTGCAGTCTCCTCGTTTCCTCTGCAGTCTCCTCGTTTCCTCATTCCTTCTGCAGTCTCCTCGTTTCCTCGTTCCCTCTGCAGTTTCCTTGTTTCCTCTGCAGTCTCCTCGTTCCCTCTGCAGTCTCCTCGTTTCCTCTGCAATCTCCTCGTTTAATCTGCAATCTCCTCGTTTCCTCTGCAGTCTCCTCGTTTCCTATGCAGTCTCCTCGTTTAATCTGCAATCTCCTCGTTTCCTCTGCAGTCTCCTCGTTTCCTCATTCCTTCTGCAGTCTCCTCGTTTCCTCGTTCCCTCTGCAGTTTCCTTGTTTCCTCTGCAGTCTCCTCGTTCCCTCTGCAGTCTCCTCGTTTCCTCTGCAATCTCCTCGTTTAATCTGCAATCTCCTCGTTTCCTCTGCAGTTTCCTCGTTCCCTCTGCAGTCTCCTCGTTTCCTATGCAGTCTCCTCGTTTAATCTGCAGTCTCCTCGTTTCCTCTGCAGTCTCCTCGTTTCCTCTGCAGTCTCCTCGTTTCCTCTGCAGTCTCCTCGTTTCCTCTGCTGTTTCCTCGTTTCCTCGTCTCCTCGTTTCCTCTGCAGTTTCGTTTCCTCGTCTCCTCATTTCCTATGCAGTCTCCTCGTTTCCTCTGCACTCTCCTCGTTTCCTCTGCAGTCTCCTCATTTCCTCGTTCCCTCTGCAGTCTCCTAGTTTCCTCTGCAGTCTCCTCGTTTCCTCTGCAGTCTCCTCGTTTCCTCGTTCCCTCTGCAGTCTCCTCGTTTCCTCTGCAGTTTCCTCGTTTCCTCGTCTCCTCATTTCCTATGCAGTCTCCTCGTTTCCTCTGCACTCTCCTCGTTTCCTCTGCAGTCTCCTCATTTCCTCGTTCCCTCTGCAGTTTCCTTGTTTCCTCTGCAGTCTCCTCGTTTCCTCGTTCCCTCTGCAGTCTCCTCGTTTCCTCTGCAGTCTCCTCGTGTCCTCGTTGCCGTGGGTGTGGCTCGTTGCCGTGGGTGTGGCTCGTTGCCGTGGGTGTGGCTCGTTGCCGTGGGTGTGGCTCGTTACCGTGGGTGTGGCTCGTTGCCGTGGGTGTGGCTCGTTGCCGTGGGTGTGGCTCGTTACCGTGGGTGTGGCTCGTTACCGTGGGTGTGGCTCGTTGCCAAAATCACAACAACAATTTCCATAGACCCCAAAGTCCTTAGACCCCCCTCTGTCCTTAGACCCCCCTTCAGTCCTTAGACCCTCCCTCTGTCCTTAGACCCTCCTTCTGTCCTTAGACCCTCCCTCTGGCCTTAGACCCCCCTTCAGTCCTTAGACCCCCCTTCAGTCCTTAGACCCTCCTTCTGTCCTTAGACCCTCCCTCTGTCCTTAGACCCCCCTTCAGTCCTTAGACCCGCCTTCTGTACTTAGACCCTCCTTCTGTCCTTAGACCCTCCCTTCTGTCCTTAGACCCTCCCTTCTGTCCTTAGACCCTCCTTCTGTCCTTAGACCCTCCCTCTGTCCTTAGACCCTCCTTCTGTCCTTAGACCCTCCTTCTGTCCTTAGACCCTCCTTCTGTCCTTAGACCCTCCCTCTGTCCTTAGACCCTCCCTCTGTCCTTAGACCTTCCTTCTGTCCTTAGACCCTCCCTTCTGTCCTTAGACCCTCCCTCTGTCCTTAGACCCTCCCTTCTGTCCTTAGACCCTCCCTCTGTCCTTAGACCCTCCCTCTGTCCTTAGACCCTCCCTCTGTCCTTAGACCCCCCTTCAGTCCTTAGACCCTCCTTCTGTCCTTAGACCCTCCTTCTGTCCTTAGACCCTCCTTCTGTCCTTAGACCCTCCCTCTGTCCTTAGACCCTCCCTCTGTCCTTAGACCTTCCTTCTGTCCTTAGACCCTCCTTCTGTCCTTAGACCCTCCTTCTGTCCTTAAACCCTCCCTCTGTCCTTAGACCCTCCCTCTGTCCTTAGACCCTCCTTCTGTCCTTAGACCCTCCCTCTGTCCTTAGACCCTCCCTCTGTCCTTAGACCCTCCTTCTGTCCTTAAACCCTCCCTCTGTCCTTAGACCCTCCCTCTGTCCTTAGACCCTCCCTCTGTCCTTAGACCCTCCTTCTTAGACCTGACTCATAAATCTCCACATTCAGACGTGAAGAATGTTTTTATGCCATAAACATGTTTTATTCACAAATAGATTTACAAATTAGATTTGACACGAATAAATCCAGAAACGCATCAATAAATGACAATAAATATACACTTTTCACCCCATAATAACAAAGTGAACCTTGACCTTTGACCCTTGAATGATGTTGTGATGTTTACACCTGAACGAGGCTGAATTTTCCCAAAATACTGAAACGTTTCTTTGTCTCACGTCGTGTGTCGCAGCAGCTCGACTCTAAAGAACCTGAACCACACAAAACAGTCCTGGTGATGTTTGGAGGCTAAAGCTAACGCTGAAGCTAAAGCTAACGCTGAAGCTAACGCTGAAGCTAACGCTGAAGCTGACGCTAACGCTGAAGCTAAAGCTCCTGGGACAGTGGCAGCGTGGGCGGGGCTATGACCCAAACTACTCCTCGTCACGAATAAGAGTTCAGGGGTCGACGAGGTTCAGACACGAGGCAGAATCAGGCCTACAGAGGGCGCTAACACAGAGGGCGCTAACATAGGGCGCTAACACAGAGGGCGCCAACACAGAGGGCGCTAACAGAGGGCGCTAACAGAGGGCGCTAACACAGAGGGCGCTAACAGAGGGCGCTAACAGAGGGCGCTAACAGAGGGCGTCAACACAGAGGGCGCTAACACAGAGGGCGCTAACACAGAGGGCGCCAACACAGAGGGCGCTAACAGAGGGCGCTAACAGAGGGCGCCAACACAGAGGGCGCTAACAGAGGGCGCCAACACAGAGGGCGCTAACACAGAGGGCGCTAACAGAGGGCGCCAACACAGAGGGCACTAACAGAGGGCGCCAACACAGAGGGCGCTAACACAGAGGGCGCTAACACAGAGGGCGCTAACACAGAGGGCGCTAACACAGAGGGCGCCAACACAAAGGGCGCCAACACAGAGGGCGCTAACACAGAGGGCGCTAACAGAGGGCGCCAACACAGAGGGCGCCAACACAGAGGGCGCTAACACAGAGGGCGCCAACACACAGGGCGCCAACACAGAGGGCGCCAACACAGAGGGCGCTAACACAGAGGGCGCTAACACAGAGGGCGCCAACACAGAGGGCGCCAACACAGAGGGCGCCAACACAGAGGGCGCCAACACAGAGGGCGCCAACACAGAGGGCGCCAACACAGGGCGCTAACAGAGGGCGCCAACACAGAGGGCGCCAACACAGAGGGCGCTAACACAGAGGGCGCTAACACAGAGGGCGCTAACACAGAGGGCGCTAACACAGAGGGCGCCAACACAGAGGGCGCTAACACAGAGGGCGCTAACACAGAGGGCGCTAACACAGAGGGCGCTAACACAGGCTAATGAACCTGGTCTGGTTTGTTTCTTTGGCCTCACTTGCTTCTGTCCCACAGACATGTGGTCTTGGAAGGAGGCGGGGCTTCAGGAGCACCTGCTGTGCTCCATCTGCCTGGAGCTGTTCACTGAGCCGGTCTGCACGCCCTGTGAGCACAGCTTCTGCACGCCCTGTGAGCACAGCTTCTGCACGCCCTGCATCACCCGACACTGGGACGTCAGCTCCGAGTGCCGCTGTCCGCTCTGCAAGACCAGCTTCAGCACCAGGCCGCGTCTGCGCGTCAACCCCTTGTTCTCCCAGATCGTGTCTCAGGTGAAGAGACGAGGACAACCTGGACGCTCCGGACGCTCTGGACGCTCCGGAGCCACGAGTGTCCAAGGTCCAGTGTGACGGGTGCTCGGAGCCCAAGCAGAAGGCGCTGAAGTCCTGCCTGGTGTGTCTGTCCTCGTTCTGCGAGAGCCACCTCCAGCCTCACCTCACCGTGTCAGGGCTGAAGAAACACCAGCTGATGGAGCCCGAGGAGAACCTGGAGGACCGGATGTGTCCCACGCACCAGAGGCCCCTGGAGCTCTTCTGCAGCACGGACCAGACCATCGTGTGCATGATGTGCTCCGTTCTCGAGCACAAGAACCACGACTTTCTGCCCCTGAAGGACGCGTTCAAGGAGCAGAAGACCTCGCTGGAGACGAGCGTGTCCACGAGCGAGCGGCTGGTGCAGCGGCGGCGGCAGAAGATGGAGGAGATCCGAGGCGCCATGGAGCTCAGCCAGAAGCAGGCGCAGGAAGAGACGGCGGCGATGGTGGCGGTCTTCAGCGAGATGGTGGAGTCTGTGCAGCGGCGCCTGGACCATCACACCGAGATCATCGAGGGCGCTCAGAGCAAACACCAGGAACGCGCTCAGGGCCTGATCTCTGAGCTGGAGCGGGAGATCTGCGAGCTGGAGACGAGGAACGCCGAGGCCGAGCGGCTCTCGCGCTCCCGGGACCCGCTCCACTTCCTGCAGCGCTGCCCGGCTCTGGCGCCCCCTGCTGGCCTGAAGCAGTGGAGCGCCGTCAGCTTCAGAGCCGGCGCCTTCGAAGGGGCAACGGCGCGAGCTCTGTCCGCGCTGGACAACGACCTCAGCCGCACCCGGAGGCGGATCCTGGGCGAGGAGCTGAAGCGGGTGCGGTCGTTCGCCGTGGACGTGACGCTGGATCCCGACACGGCGCACGCCAAACTCGTCCTGTCCAAAGACAAGAAGAAGGTGCATCACAGCGACGGCAGGAGGAAGAGTCCAGAGAACGAGGAGAGGTTCTCGGAGAGCGTCTCAGTTCTGGGCCGGCCGTCGTTTTCATCCGGAAGGTTCTACTTCGAGGTTCAGGTGGGCGGGAAGACCAGGTGGGAGGTGGGCGTGGCCAAAGAGTCCGTGAAGAGGAAGGGGAAGATCACGCTGAAGCCGAGCTGTGGCTTCTGGGCGCTCAGTCTGCAGGAGGGTGAGGAGTACCGAGCTCTGGCTGAAGCGCTGGTCCTTCTGTCCCCGCCACGCCCTCTTCAGAAAGTGGGCGTGTTCGTGGACCACATGGAGGGCGTGGTCTCCTTCCACGACGCCGACACGGCCGAGCTCGTCTTCTCCTTCAGCCGCTGCGATTTGGCCGGAGACGTTCTGCCGTACTTCAGCCCCGGCACCAAAGACGGGAAGAACTCGGCGCCGCTGGTGATCGTGGCCACGGGAGGGGGAGGAGCCGAGAAGGACACGCCTCCTCCTCGCGACCGGAAAAAGTCGGTCGAGTCGATGGACAACGTCACAAAAGTTTAGCACAAGTGAAGGAAATGTGAATGTTCTGCTCTTTTTATGCTTTTTGAACACGTTCATTTGTGGAATAAAGAGTTTCTTCATCGTCCGTCGTCTTCTTCACTGAACCATGAACCACACCATGAACCATGAACCACACCATGAACCATGAACCACACCATGAACCACACCATGAACCATGAACCACACCATTAACCACACCATGAACGATGAACCACACCATGAACCATGAACCACACCATGAACCACACCATGAACCAGACCATGAACCACACCATGAACCAGACCATGAACCATGAACCACACCATGAACCATGAACCACACCATGAACCACACCATGAACCATGAACCACACCATGAACCACACCATGAACCATGAACCACACCATGAACCACACCATGAACCATGAACCACACCATGAACCATGAACCCCACCATGAACCATGAACCACACCATGAACCATAAACCACACCATGAACCATAAACCACACCATGAACCATGAACCACACCATGAACCATGAACCACACCATGAACCATAAACCACACCATGAACCATGAACCACACCATGAACCCCACCATGAACCATGAACCCCACCATGAACCATACCATGAACCATAAACCACACCATGAACCATAAACCACACCATGAACCATGAACCACACCATGAACCATGAACCACACCATGAACCATAAACCACACCATGAACCATAAACCACACCATGAACCATATCATGAACCACACCATGAACCATGAACCACACCATGAACCACACCATGAACCATACCATGAACCATGAACCCCACCATGAACCATACCATGAACCATAAACCACACCATGAACCATAAACCACACCATGAACCATGAACCACACCATGAACCATAAACCACACCATGAACCATAAACCACACCATGAACCATGAACCACACCATGAACCACACCATGAACCATGAACCACACCATGAACCACACCATGAACCATGAACCACACCATGAACCATGAACCACACCATGAACCATGAACCACACCATGAACCATGAACCACACCATCACAGTCGCTGCAGCCGTCACCGCAGCAACAGCTAAACAAACGCTCGCTGTGAGGGACGAGCTCCAGGTGAGACATGCGAATCGTCTCATGTTTTACTCAAGTCACGACATACGTCCTCCTAAAGTCTTCCTAAAGGCCCCTAAAGTCTTCCTAAAGGCCCCTAAAGTCTTCCTAAAGGCCCCTAAAGTCCTCCTAAAGGCCCCTAAAGTCCTCCTAAAGGCCCCTAAAGTCTTCCTAAAGGCCCCTAAAGTCTTCCTAAAGGCCCCTAAAGTCTTCCTAAAGGCCCCTAAAGTCTTCCTAAAGGCCCCTAAAGTCCTCCTAAAGGCCCCTAAAGTCCTCCTAAAGGCCCCTAAAGTCTTCCTAAAGGCCCCTAAAGTCTTCCTAAAGGCCCCTAATGTCCTCCTAAAGGCCCCTAGTGTCCTCCTAAAGGCCCCTAAAGTCTTCCTAAAGGCCCCTAAAGTCTTCCTAAAGGCCCCTAAAGTCTTCCTAAAGGCCCCTAATGTCCTCCTAAAGGCCCCTAGTGTCCTCCTAAAGGCCCCTAAAGTCTTCCTAAAGGCCCCTAAAGTCTTCCTAAAGGCCCCTAATGTCCTCCTAAAGGCCCCTAAAGTCCTCCTAAAGTCTTCCTAAAGGCCCCTAATGTCCTCCTAAAGGCCCCTAAAGTCTTCCTAAAGGCCCCTAATGTCCTCCTAAAGGCCCCTAGTGTCCTCCTAAAGGCCCCTAAAGTCTTCCTAAAGGCCCCTAAAGTCTTCCTAAAGGCCCCTAAAGTCTTCCTAAAGGCCCCTAATGTCCTCCTAAAGGCCCCTAAAGTCCTCCTAAAGGCCCCTAAAGTCTTCCTAAAGGCCCCTAATGTCCTCCTAAAGGCCCCTAGTGTCCTCCTAAAGTCCTCCTAAAGGCCCCTAAAGTCCTCCTAAAGGCCCCTAATGTCCTCCTAAAGGCCCCTAGTGTCCTCCTAAAGGCCCCTAATGTCCTCCTAAAGGCCCCTAGTGTCCTCCTAAAGGCCCCTAAAGTCCTCCTAAAGGCCCCTAATGTCCTCCTAAAGGCCCCTAGTGTCCTCCTAAAGGCCCCTAAAGTCCTCCATCCTCCTAATGTCCCCCTAAAAGCCCCTAATGTCCCCCTAAATGCCCCTAATGTCCTCCTAAAGGCCCCTAAAGTCCTCCGTCCTCCTAATGTCCCCCTAAAAGCCCCTAATGTCCCCCTAAAAGCCCCTAATGTCCCCCTAAAAGCCCCTAATGTCCCCCTAAATGCCCCTAATGTCTCCTTGAAGGGTTCATGTTTCTGGACTTAACACATAAACATTGTTCATTTTATTCATTTATAGTTTTTATCTCGCTGCTGTTCAATTAAATCACTTTTTCTGAGGAGAATCTGCAAATCTGCTCTAAACATGTTTCACTAAAGGTGCAAAACTCGTCTCCTTTAGTGGGACGTCCTGGTCCTGGAGTTCGGGACGTCCTGGAGTCTGGGACGTCCTGGAGTCTGGGACGTCCTGGAGTCTGGGACGTCCTGGAGTCCGGGACGTCCTGGAGTCTGGGACGTCCTGGAGTTCGGGACGTCCTGGAGTCTGGGACGTCCTGGAGTTCGGGACGTCCTGGAGTTCGGGACGTCCTGGAGTTTCATCTTTTGTCAGATTGTGAATATTAAACACTTTATTTTAGAGTTTGAAACTTTATATTTTTAAAAGTTCAAAAAGTGCAACATTAGAAGAAAAGCTTCACGACTCTGTTTGTGTTTGTGTTTTATGAAACGGACAAAAACAAAGGGTTAAAACGTGAGAATCTGATGAAAGTATCTGCTCCGCCCCCTGAACTCATGCGCTGCTCCGCCCCCTGAACTCATGCGCTGCTCCGCCCCCTGAACTCATGTGCTGCTCCGCCCCCTGAACTCATGTGCTGCTCCGCCCCCTGAACTCATGCGCTGCTCCGCCCCCTGAACTCATGCGCTGCTCCGCCCCCTGAACTCATGCGCTGCTCCGCCCCCTGAACTCATGCGCTGCTCCGCCCCCTGAACTCATGCGCTGCTCCGCCCCCTGAACTCATGCGCTGCTCCGCCCCCTGAACTCATGCGCTGTTCCGCCCCCTGAACTCATGCGCTGCTCCGCCCCCTGAACTCATGCGCTGCTCCGCCCCCTGAACTCATGCGCTGCTCCGCCCCCTGAACTCATGCGCTGCTCCGCCCCCTGAACTCATGCGCTGCTCCGCCCCCTGAACTCATGCGCTGCTCCGCCCCCTGAACTCATGCGCTGCTCCGCCCCCTGAACTCATGCGCTGCTCCGCCCCCTGAACTCATGCGCTGCTCCGCCCCCTGAACTCATGCGCTGCTCCGCCCCCTGAACTCATGCGCTGCTCCGCCCCCTGAACTCATGTGCTGCTCCGCCCCCTGAACTCATGCGCTGCTCCGCCCCCTGAACTCATGCGCTGCTCCGCCCCCTGAACTCATGTGCTGCTCCGCCCCCTGAACTCATGCGCTGCTCCGCCCCCTGAACTCATGTGCTGCTCCGCCCCCTGAACTCATGTGGGAGCTCGGAGGCTGCTCATTGGCCGGTTGCTACTGGTCTGTAAACGCTGTCGTCGTCTCTCCATCGCCTGAAGCTTCTTCAACTCGATCTCTGCAGCTGAACATTTAGAGCCTGAAAAACAAGACAAAAGACACACCTCAGAGTGTATAAAGCTCTAAAGACACACCTCAGAGTGTATAAAGCTCTAAAGACACACCTCAGAGTGTATAAAGCTCTAATGACACACCTCAGAGTGTATAAAGCTCTAATGACACACCTCAGAGTGTTATAAAGCTCTAAAGACACACCTCACAGTGTTATAAAGCTCTAAAGACACACCTCAGAGTGTTATAAAGCTCTAAAGACACACCTCAGAGTGTATAAAGCTCTAAAGACACACCTCAGAGTGTATAAAGCTCTAAAGACACACCTCAGTGTTAAAGCTCTAAAGACACACCTCAGAGTGTATAAAGCTCTAAAGACACCTCAGAGTGTTGTTGTGGTTGTTGTTGTTTTATGGCGGTTGGCATCCGAGTGTTGCATTACCGCCAGACTTTATTCCTCAGACGTTTCGTAGTCCTCAGACTCTGTCGTAGTCCGTAAAAGTACTCCTCCCATCGCTTTGGCGTTACAAAGCCCATGAGGTCATGATGTGTTTTTGTGACTAGAATAGTTGTTGTGTCAGAGACCAACCGGCTTTATTCCAGGGGGACTCTTCTTCACCTTCCTCGCCCTCTTTGACGTTCGGTGCTTTGGAAGTACAAAGCCCATGAGATCATGGGACGTCTTTGTTGTTTTACAAAGCCCATGAGGTCATGGGACGTCTTTGTCGTTTTATCCCTTAGAAGTCCTTCTTCCATCACTTTGGCGTTTCTAGGCCCATGAAGTCCAAGCGCGTTAGAACATCCTCTTGCTCCTCATCCTCGGCTCAGTCTCCAACACCCCCCACCTCTATAAACGTTTACCCAGCCCTGTGCTACATAAGTAAGCAACCACAGCCTGACACAAACCCTGTGACTGAATCGCCAGAACGTTCCGCAGATTGAACTCCCGCCCATTATTCCGAAACCACAAGGCCAACCCGGCCCTTTCCCTATCATAAGCCTCACAGCAAATCAGCACATGCTCGACAGTCTCTGGCACCCGACAGTGACCACACAGACCGGTCGGATGTTTGCCTATCCTACTCAGTGACCAATTGAGTCCAGTATGGCCAATCCTCATGCGGGCGAAGGCCCTTTCCTCCCACGCGTTCCTGCCCATAGACCCGCAAGGACCCACACTACCCTGTATGTGATAGAGATGCCGTCCAGTAACACAGTGGCTCCAAAATTCCTGCCAAAGGCCGACCACATGACTCTTGATAACAGGCTTGATTTCAGATTTGCTTAACTCAACCGCCACATCAATTGATGGCCGCCGAAGGGAACGTTTAGCCAGTGCATCAGCCATTTCGTTACCATCCACCCCCACATGCGCAGGGACCCAAATGAAGGAAACCCTCACATCCTTCCTGGACAGGGAGAGCATCAGACAGAAGATGCCATTCAACACATCCTGTCTGCAATCCGATTTCCCAGATTTAATGCTTTGCAATGCAGAAAGGCTGTCAGAGGCCACCACAATGCCGCAACACTGCAAAGCAGATTCCGCCCATTCCAACGCCAACCGTATCGCTATAAGTTCCGACGTGAAAACAGAAAGGCGATCTGTCAACCTCTTCTTGACCGCTAGCCCCAGGTCAGGCACAAAATAAGCGGCGCCAGTACGCCCACTCTCAGGATCCCTAGACCCGTCGGTATAAATAAACACATCACCTGAGTGCTTATCGATGAGCGCTTGAACGGCAAACTGCGGTGCCCTCCCAGCGACTCCTCTAAGCTTGCCATGCAAGCTAAAATCAACAGGAGCCGGGACAAACTTCCACGGAGCTATAGCAGACAAAGCCACCGACGGGCTCACACGCAGATCACCAACCCCCGCAAGCCGCGCCTTCGCATTTCCTACCTGGCTGAAAATCATACCGCCAGCCTCACTCTGCCCCCCATCAACCCTGAGAAAGTCCCTCACCGGGTGAGAGCTCGTATGACCTTGCACATTCACCCAGTAAGCCAACAGAAGTTCTAGCCTCCGGAGCCGTAACGGCAATTCCCCCAACTCAACCTGCAGCGCCGAGACAGGGGAGGTCCTAAAAGCCCTACAGCAGATGCGCAAGGCCTGGGCTTGCTCCACATCAAGCTTCTTTAAGTTAGTCTCAGCCGCAGACATGTAGGCTATACAGCCATAATCAATAGCCGCCCTCATGACGGCCCGATAAATACCCAGGAGCGACCTTCTGCTGGCCCCCCAGTCCTGGCCGGATAGACAACGAAGCAAGTTATTCACCCTTTTGCATTTACCACTGACCTCATCAATGTGCCGACGCCAACTAAGCCTCTCGTCAAAGGTGACCCCCAAGAACCTCACCTCCCTGACCTGTTCGAGCACCTGCCCATGCAGTCGAAGGGAGACGTCCCTATGTCCATTGAAGAAACAGATCACTTGAGACTTCCGTACGGACAGTTTAAACCCCCACTTCAGGGTCCACTGCTCCACCTGCTGTATTGCCCTTTGCAGTTTCGCCTCGTAAAACCGGAGATTCCTCCCTCTCACCCATAGAGCGCCATCGTCAGCATAAAGGCTCCTCCCAACAGACCCATCCACGTCGTCAAAGATGTCCTTAATCATAACATTGAACAAGATAGGGCTACACACACTCCCCTGCGGGATCCCATTCTCCACCCCATAGACCCCAGAGTAAGCAGCGCCCACTCTGGTTTGGATACGCCGGCCAGACAGAAAGCTCCGGACCCAGTTAAACAGTTTACCCTTCACACCACACTTCCGCAGCTTAATGAGGAGCCCATCCTTCCAAACCATATCGTACGCCTTCTCCACATCAAAGAGCACCGCAATAACCTTTTCTTTCTGAGCCCTGGCCAGCTGGATATCAGATTCCAAACACAACACGGAATCCATGGTGTTCCTGCCCCTACGGAAACCACTCTGGTGCGCGGGAAGCAAACCCTGACTCTCCAAGAAGTAATCCAACCGCTCGGTAACCATGCGCTCCATCGTTTTCCCGAGCTGCGACGTCAAGGCAATCGGCCTATAACTTGAAGGGTCAGACGCTGGCCTACCCGGCTTCAGAACCGGCACCACCGTAGACTGTTTCCACGCAGATGGAACACAACCTGAATCCCAAACACGGTTGAAAAGACCCAGGACTAGCCCAAGCGTGTCATCAGTCAAATGAGAGAGCATGTCATAGCACACCTCATCTTTACCCGGGGCTGTCTGTTTCGCCTTAGAAAGTGCTCTCCTTAGCTCAAACAAACTAAACGGAAGGTCAAGGTCATCTTGAGTCGAAGGCTGGTGCCCAATCAGCTCAGAATTCTGGGCCAAAGTACTCTCCCTGTAGTGCCTTTCCGCAGGTGAGAGATTGTCAGAGCTGTGCACCGACACAAAGGTGCTGGCCAACAGTTCAGCTTTGTCAACGTCGCTGACTGCTTCAACACCATTCAGCATTAGGACCGGGGTCCCACGACGGCGCTCAACCCCATGCATCCGCTTAATCATCCCCCAAACATCCCCGAGACGCGTTTCTCTCCCAATTTTGGAACAATACCGCCTCCAATAGGCACTCTTGGCCGTTCTCACAGTTTTCCGCACAACAGCGCGGGCCCTCTTGTAGTCAATGAGGGCACCCTCAGTGTGGGCAACCCTTAGCCGGCGAAACGCCGCATTTCTCGCCCTAACAGCATGACCACATGCTTCAGTCCACCACGGCACCCGCTTCCTATGTCCACTACCACCACTCTTAGGAATCGTGCCTACCGCTGACTGCGTGATGAGCGAGACAATTGCACTATTGAGATCATCCACCTGAGTCAATCCTCCTTCCTGCAGAACCCTAGAACCATCATCAGCTTTCCTCAGGAAAGCCCCCCAGTTCGCCCTTGCCAACTGCCACCTCTGGATCCTCGTCCCCCTGACCACACAGCTCCCAAAGCCAATCACGGTGCGGACTAGATAGTGATCGCTACCAAAAGAAAGATTACCAAGAACCTCCCAACTACAAACACCAGCTAACTCCTTGGACACAAGTGTAAGATCTATTGCACTTTCCGCACCGGTCCCCATATCATAGCGGGTCCCACCCCCATCATTCAGACAAACCAACTCCCTTTGATTGATAAAACCCTCTACCACCTGCCCATACCTATCGGTACCACTACCGCCCCACAAAGCGCTATGCGCATTAAAATCCCCACACCACACGGCCTTTCCCCGAACATCCTTACCGATACTATGTAAGGACTCTAACGTTAACTCACCACACGGATTATAAAGGTTAACCACAGTAACAGCTTCACCACCCAGCCAGACCCTCACCGCCAGGGCCTCCGGCGCTTTACTCACACTGACAACAACGTAATTTAGGTCATCTCGGACAAACACAGCCACACCTCCGCCTCTACCCTGCTCCCTATCATTCCTAACACACACATACCCTTGTATCCCAAAACCCCACCTAGGTCGTAACCAAGTCTCCTGCACGCACATAACGTGAGGCTTGTTCAACAAGGTAGAGACAAAATGCTTAAATTCCTGGCCATTAGCACGAAGACTACGCGCATTCCATTGCAAGACAACCACCGCCATTATGAGCCCCCGGAACCTGACGGCGCATCGGGAGCCCCCCCACTCCCACTGCCAGAATGGGGCAGGGCGCCCTCCCGCAGCGCATCCTCTATCTCCGTCCACTCGGGGCCCCCAGCTCCAAAGTACTTCCCTGCAGCCTTAGCGATGATCTTAGTCTTTTCGGATCTCTTCTTGGTTTGCCCAGTACAGTTAATCACTTCCACTATAAAGAGGAAGAAATCTTTCCTCTTCACAACCAGTACATCCTCCGCACCCACAGGGCCTCTGCCCGTGGAAGCCACACTCACGGGCATCCCAGTGGGGACCTCCCCCTGGCTGCGGGCAACGCTGCCCCCTCCCCTGTCGCCTAGGACACCAGCAGCACTGGCAGCCCCCACTGCATCCACCGTCACCTGACTACCAGACACCTTCTTGACCGCATCCGCGTAGGATATGCCTTGAGAGGCTCTAACTTTTTGCACCTCCGCAGCCCTCTTGCTGAACACGCATCCCCCGTAGGCAGAGCTATGCTCTCCCCCACAGTTACAGCACTTGAGTTTTGCTCCGTCGTCACACTTCCCATACTCGTGGTCTCC
This sequence comes from Eucyclogobius newberryi, assembly GCF_026437365.1. Lineage (NCBI taxonomy): Eukaryota > Metazoa > Chordata > Actinopteri > Gobiiformes > Gobiidae > Eucyclogobius > Eucyclogobius newberryi. Next base: position 43,406,874 of record NW_027316056.1, read on the forward strand.
TGCACATTTACCACACTTCTGCTTCCCTCTACAGACCGCTGCAATATGCCCAAAGCGCTGGCACTTGAAGCAACGCAGGGGCGGCAGAACATATGGGCGTACGCCATAGCGCATGTACCCAACGCACACCACACGAGGCAGGATCCCACCTTCAAATCTAATCATTATCGACAGGCTGTCACACCTTACCCCATCCCGGGTCATCTTCAACCGCCTAGCATCCACCACCTTAGCTCCAGTCAAATTCTCCTTTATGTCATCCACAGATGTCGTCGTAGGGACGCCTACTATAACTCCCCTGACCGTGCCTCTTACAGCATCAGACACAAGAATGTCCTTCCCACCCAGACACTTAGCTTCAATCGCCTTCCTTTGCTGAGCCACGTCCTTGCACACAACCAGCAGCGAGCCATCCCTAAGGACACTCGCATGCTTGACCACTCCCACAGCTACAGTCAGGCTCCTTGTCAACGCCATCGGATCCCACCCCTTAAAGGACGCATTATCCTGCGCGAGCTTTATGAACACCTTACACTCTGAACTCACATCCCCGACATCTGCAACCCCCCCGCCCTGCTCCTCACTGAGAGAGCCCTCCATAGACGAGCAAGAAGACGCCCTACGCTGCACAGGATCAGTGGCTCCAGGGGAGTCCTCCCCGCTGTTCATATCGTCACCGACCAGGTCACGCTTCCTCTTCTTCTTCCCCGTCATACGGACCGAGGCGTTCCTCTATGTTGCCGTAATATCCAAACTGTTGTCGTTGTAGTTTTTTATGGCAGTTGGCATCCAAGTGCACGAGGTATTGTTCGTTGTTGTGTTGTTGTTGTTGTTGTTGTTGTTGCATTACCGCCAGACTTTATTGCATAAAGCTCTAAAGACACCTCAGAGTGTATAAAGCTCTAAAGACACACCTCAGAGTGTATAAAGCTCTAAAGACACACCTCAGAGTGTATAAAGCTCTAATGACACACTTCAGAGTGTATAAAGCTCTAAAGACATACCTCAGAGTGTTATAAAGCTCTAAAGACACACCTCAGAGTGTTAAAGCTCTAAAGACACACCTCAGAGTGTTAAAGCTCTAAAGACACACCTCAGAGTGTTAAAGCTCTATGGACACACCTCAGAGTGTTATAAAGCTCTAAAGACACACCTCAGAGTTTTAAAGCTCTAAAGACACACCTCAGAGTGTCAAAGCTCTAATGACACACCTCAGAGTGTTATAAAGCTCTAAAGACACACCTCAGAGTGTTAAAGCTCTAAAGACACACCTCAGAGTGTTAAAGCTCTAAAGACACACCTCAGAGTGTTAAAGCTCTAAAGACACACCTCAGAGTGTATAAAGCTCTAAAGACACACCTCAGAGTGTTAAAGCTCTAAAGACACACCTCAGAGTGTTAAAGCTCTAAAGACACACCTCAGTGTATAAAGCTCTAAAGACACACCTCAGAGTGTATAAAGCTCTAAAGACACACCTCAGAGTGTTAAAGCTCTAAAGACACACCTCAGAGTGTTAAAGCTCTAAAGACACACCTCAGAGTGTTAAAGCTCTAAAGACACACCTCAGAGTGTATTGATTTGATGTGCTTGTAACTGTCCCTCTCTCACCTGGGGGCGCGGCCGGGTCCACGGGGGCGGGGCCCACGGGGGCGGGTCTCTTGAAGGTGAACTCGTCCTTCCCTCTGGTCAGAGCGGACAGTGCTGTGAGAGAACGACAGGTCAGACTGTCGTCATAGTGACCATAACTGTGTCATGAGGATTACTCGCTACTGAGAAAAATAACACTTATTTATAAACTGCATTTTCTCTCATATATATATATATATATATATATATATATAATATATATATATATATATATATATATATATATATATATATATATATATATATATAACAGCCCTGACCCGCTCCATCATCTAAACACATAAGTCCTCACCTGCAGAGCTGCTCCACGTCTGATTGGCCGTCTGCCACGCCCTCTGCGTCTGCCACGCCCTCTGCGTCTGCCACGCCCTCTGGGTCTGATTGGCTGTCTGCCCCGCCCTCTGCGTCTGATTGGCCGTCTGCCCCGCCCCCTGCCCCGCCCTCTGCGTCTGATTGGCCGTCTGCCCCGCCCTTTGCGTCTGATTGGCTGTCTGCCCCGCCCCCTGCGTCTGCCCCGCCCTTTGCGTCTGATTGGCTGTCTGCCCCGCCCCCTGCGTCTGCCCCGCCCTTTGCGTCTGATTGGCTGTCTGCCACGCCCTCTGGCCCTGGATCTGGCTCTCCACGTCGTCGCAGAGTTCGCACAGAAGCTCGTCGTCGTCGTGGTCGTCCCAAAGCGGCTCAGACGAGAAGATGGCGTCCAGGTCGTCGTCCACAAACTCCTCGATGGCGTGCGGTCGACTCGCTCCTGGAGAAAGCGTTTTTACGTCAGCGTCGTTTTCAGACAATGTCCCCAAAGCGTTTGCAGAAAACACAGACTTTGACGTAAAGTTGTGCAACGTTTTATTGAAATGTGTTGAAATTTGACTTGGATTTCGCGGCGATGTCGATCTTTCTGAATCGCGCTTCGTCCCTTGATTTCCCGATTTTCCTGTGGAAACATTTGTGTCGCTTTGACCGACGTCAGTTGAATTTTTGGAGACATTCGGAGTCCGTTTAGAGCTGCAGTTGTTTTGTGAAATGGAAAAACCCAATGGTTGTTTTTGGTTTGTCCGTTTAGAGCTGATACTTGGACTTTTGAAAGCCTCATTTTGTTGCGTTCTGGGAATATTTGACTTTCCGTCGTCACGATCTTCGGCTTCTTCCGACATTTTCCCAGGATCTGGAGGAAATTTGACTTCTGGCCTCAGGTTTAAGCTCGCAGCGGCCGTCAAAGCGAACGTCTGCCTCGGCCACGCCCTTTTCCCGCTGTTTTTCTGCGTGGACGTGCATCCCGGCGACGCCAAACCAAACGGATCCTGCGTCATTTCCATCAGAAGAGAATCGTCCATCAGGTCGTTGTCTCCCCAGTCGTCCCAGTCGCAGCTCTCGACCGGAGGCTCCGGGTTAGGGGCGTGGCGATCCGGGCCCGGGGCGCGGAGATCCGGGCCCGGGGCGCGGAGATCCGGGCTCGGGGCGCGGAGATCCGGGCTCGGGGCGCGGAGATCCGGGCTCGGGGCGCGGAGATCCGGGTTCGGGGCGCGGAGATCCGGGTTCGGGGCGCGGCGATCCGGGTTCGGGGCGCGGCGATCCGGGCTCGGGGCGCGGAGATCCGGGCTCGGGGCGCGGAGATCCGGGTTCGGGGCGCGGAGATCCGGGTTCGGGGCGCGGCGATCCGGGCTCGGGGCGCGGAGATCCGGGTTCGGGGCGCGGAGATCAGGGTTCGGGGCGCGGCGATCCGGGCTCGGGGCGCGGAGATCCGGGCTCGGGGCGCGGAGATCCGGGTTTGGGGCGCGGAGATCCGGGTTCGGGGCACAACTTTTCTTGAGCGCGCTTTGACTGGCGCTCTGAGTCATGAAGACCTGACTCAGAGCTCCGCCCACGCTCTGTGTGGACGAGTCAAACAGGAAGTCCAGGTCTTCGTCCGAGGCCCAGTCCGGACCCGGGTTCTGGGCGTGGTCCAGGTGTGTGTCCGGGTCGGGGTGCGACTCCTGGAGCATGTTGAAGTCAAACTGTTGGGCCAGTTTCAGCAGATCGTCCACTCCACTGGGTCTGGAACACAAAGTACTGTGTGTCACATGGTGCTTATCGTCATGGAGACCGTAAACATGTGACACCTTAAACATGTGACACCTTAAACACCTTAAACATGTGACACCTTAAACACCTTAAACATGTGACACCTTAAACACCT
>NW_027316056.1:43415690-43473190 GCF_026437365.1 Eucyclogobius newberryi
CGGGTTTAAAGTGGGACTAAAGCGGGTTTAAAGCGGGTTTAAAGTGGGACTAAAGCGGGTTTAAAGCGGGTTTAAAGTGGGACTAAAGTGGGTCCAAAGCGGGTTTAAAGCGGGTCTAAAGTGGGACTAAAGCGGGTTTAAAGTGGGACTAAAGTGGGTCTAAAGCGGGTTTAAAGTGGGTTTAAAGTGGGTCTAAAGTGGGTCTAAAGCGGGTTTAAAGCGGGTTTAAAGTGGGACTAAAGCGGGTTTAAAGCGGGTTTAAATTGGGACTAAAGCGGGTTTAAAGCGGGTTTAAAGTGGGACTAAAGCGGGTTTAAAGTGGGACTAAAGCGGGTTTAAAGCGGGTTTAAAGCGGGTCTAAAGTGGGTCTAAAGTGGGTCTAAAGCGGGTCTAAAGTGGGTCTAAAGTGGGTCTAAAGCAGGTCTTAAGCGGGTCTTAAGCGGGTCTAAAGCGGGTCTAAAGCGGGTCTTAAGCGGGTCTTAAGTGGGTCTAAAGTGGGTCTTAAGTGGGTCTAAAGTGGGTCTAAAGCGGGACTAAAGCGGGTCTTAAGTGGGTCTAAAGTGGGTCTAAAGTGGGTCTAAAGCGGGTCTTAAGTGGGTCTAAAGTGGGTCTAAAGTGGGTCTAAAGCGGGTCTAAAGCGGGTCTAAAGCGGGTCTAAAGCGGGTCTAAAGCGGGTCTAAAGCGGGTCTAAAGCGGGTCTAAAGTGGGTCTAAAGCGGGTCTAAAGTGGGTCTAAAGCGGGTCTAAAGTGGGTCTAAAGCGGGACTAAAGCGGGTCTTAAGCGGGTCTAAAGTGGGTCTAAAGTGGGTCTAAAGCGGGTCTTAAGCGGGTCTTAAGTGGGTCTAAAGTGGGTCTAAAGTGGGTCTAAAGCGGGTCTAAAGCGGGTCTAAAGCGGGTCTAAAGCGGGTCTAAAGCGGGTCTAAAGTGGGTCTAAAGCGGGTCTAAAGTGGGTCTAAAGCGGGTCTAAAGCGGGTCTTAAGTGGGTCTAAAGTGGGTCTAAAGCGGGTCTTAAGCGGGTCTTAAGTGGGTCTAAAGCGGGTCTAAAGTGGGTCTAAAGCGGGTCTAAAGCGGGTCTTAAGTGGGTCTAAAGTGGGTCTAAAGCGGGACTAAAGCGGGTCTTAAGTGGGTCTAAAGTGGGTCTAAAGTGGGTCTAAAGCGGGTCTTAAGTGGGTCTAAAGTGGGTCTAAAGCGGGTCTAAAGCGGGTCTAAAGCGGGTCTTAAGTGGGTCTAAAGCGGGTCTAAAGCGGGTCTAAAGTGGGTCTAAAGCGGGTCTAAAGTGGGTCTAAAGCGGGTCTAAAGCGGGTCTTAAGTGGGTCTAAAGTGGGTCTAAAGCGGGTCTAAAGCGGGTCTTAAGCGGGTCTTAAGTGGGTCTAAAGTGGGTCTAAAGCGGGTCTAAAGCGGGTCTAAAGTGGGTCTAAAGTGGGTCTAAAGCGGGTCTTAAGCGGGTCTAAAGTGGGTCTAAAGTGGGTGCGCTCTCACCCAGTCTGTGAGGAGAGGGCGTGGTCGTGTCCCAGACGATGTCCTGGTGAAAGTCGGTGAAGGACTCATTTTGTGGTGAATCTGAGCTGAGTCTGGACCGAGCCGGAGTCTGAAGATCTGAAGAGTCCAGAGGGAAAGTAAAGACATGCACAGAGCTAAGAAGAGCTACGTAGAGCTAAGTAGAGCTACGTAGAGCTAAGTAGAGCTACGTAGAGCTAAGAAGAGCTAAGAAGAGCTAAGTAGAGCTAAGAAGAGCTACGTAGAGCTAAGAAGAGCTTAGTAGAGCTAAGTAGAGCTAAGAAGAGCTACGTAGAGCTAAGTAGAGCTACGTAGAGCTAAGTAGAGCTAAGAAGAGCTAAGAAGAGCTACGTAGAGCTAAGTAGAGCTAAGTAGAGCTAAGTAGAGCTAAGAAGAGCTAAGAAGAGCTAAGAAGAGCTAAGTAGAGCTAAGTAGAGCTAAGTAGAGCTAAGAAGAGCTACGTAGAGCTAAGAAGAGCTACGTAGAGCTAAGTAGAGCTAAGAAGAGCTAAGTAGAGCTAAGAAGAGCTAAGAAGAGCTACGTAGAGCTAAGTAGAGCTAAGTAGAGCTAAGAAGAGCTAAGAAGAGCTAAGTAGAGCTAAGAAGAGCTACGTAGAGCTAAGTAGAGCTAAGTAGAGCTAAGTAGAGCTAAGAAGAGCTACGTAGAGCTAAGTAGAGCTAAGAAGAGCTAAGTAGAGCTAAGAAGAGCTACGTAGAGCTAAGTAGAGCTAAGTAGAGCTAAGTAGAGCTAAGAAGAGCTAAGTAGAGCTAAGTAGAGCTAAGTAGAGCTAAGTAGAGCTAAGAAGAGCTACGTAGAGCTAAGAAGAGCTACGTAGAGCTAAGCTAAGCAGAGCTAAGCTAAGATAAGACAAAAGCACAGACTGAATTTACTGAACTAATTAGATTCTAGATTATAAACTCGTTCACATTTACATTGATATGATTCCTTTGTGTTTTTAATATGCAGTTTTCTTCATGAAATAAATAAATACAAAAGTCACATTCTCATGATAATCACAGAGTCAAAGGTCATTATTAATAACACAGAGGTGGAGGATGTGGGTCGGGCCCAGACTCAGGAGGCGTGGTCAGCCTGAGCGGGTGTGGTCAGCCTGAGGGGGCGTGGTCAGCCTGACGGGGCGTGGTCAGCCTGAAGGGGCGTGGTCTTAAAACCTAAGTCAGGACTTCTCTTCTGACTAAATGTTGCTTTTAGAATACTCATAGTTTTGACTTTAACACTAATTATACTTTTGTGAAGTAAAAATATAATTTTTTGAGGCTTGAAAATTAGAAATGCACTTGAACACAAAAATAACTATAATATAATAACACCAGAGTCAGGACTAAACATGGACCGGCCTCCTGCTGGTGCCAGAGTCAGGACTAAACATGGAACGGCCTCCTGCTGGTGCCAGAGTCAGGACTAAACATGGAGCGGCCTCCTGCTGGTGCCAGAGTCAGGACTAAACATGGACCGGCCTCCTGCTGGTGCCAGAGTCAGGACTAAACATGGGCCGGCCTCCTGCTGGTGCCAGAGTCAGGACTAAACATGGAGCGGCCTCCTGCTGGTGCCAGAGTCAGGACTAAACATGGACCGGCCTCCTGCTGGTGCCAGAGTCAGGACTAAACATGGAGCGGCCTCCTGCTGGTGCCAGAGTCAGGACTAAACATGGAGCGGCCTCCTGCTGGTGCCAGAGTCAGGACTAAACATGGACCGGCCTCCTGCTGGTGCCAGAGTCAGGACTAAACATGGACCGGCCTCCTGCTGGTGCCAGAGTCAGGACTAAACATGGAGCGGCCTCCTGCTGGTGCCAGAGTCAGGACTAAACATGGAGCGGCCTCCTGCTGGTGCCAGAGTCAGGACTAAACATGGAGCGGCCTCCTGCTGGTGCCAGTGTCAGGACTAAACATGGAGCGGCCTCCTGCTGGTGCCAGAGTCAGGACTAAACATGGAGCGGCCTCCTGCTGGTGCCAGTGTCAGGACTAAACATGGAGCGGCCTCCTGCTGGTGCCTCCTCCTGCTGGTTCCTTGTGTGTGAAATGTGCTCTACAGATAAACTTGTTTCTTATCTTAAATGTCATCAATAAAATACTTTATTCATAAATATTCTCTCTAGAAGCTGTTCAATAATGACCATAAAACTCACTGACCAACGGCCTCAGTTACACCCGACACGGGACTTAAGGACTGACCGTGACCGGGGCTCTTCCCGGGGCCGCTCTTCCCGGGGCCCTTCGCGGGGCTCGGCTCGCTCTTGTCCCCGGCGGAGCAGCGCTGCTCTGCGGCTTGGCTCTGTCTGACGCTGCGGCGGAGGCGGTTGGTCCCGGGTCTGGTCCCGCTCATGGCTCACAGCTGGTCCTGGGGTCAAGGGCCATAAGTGTCAGAACTTTGAGGAAAACATTTGAAACACCCGCCGCCATTTTGTCTTCACCGCGGAGAGAGCGAGAGCGCCCCCTGTGTGTGAGGAGGAGAGAGAGCACCCTGTGTGTGAGGAGGAGAGAGAGCACCCTGTGTGTGAGGAGGAGAGAGAGCACCCTGTGTGTGAGGAGGAGAGAGCACCCTGTGTGTGAGGAGGAGAGAGAGCACCCTGTGTGTGAGGAGGAGAGAGAGCACCCTGTGTGTGAGGAGGAGAGAGAGCACCCTGTGTGTGAGGAGGAGAGAGAGCCCCCTCTCCCGGGGCTCCTCTCCCGGGGCTCCTCTCCCGGGGCTGCTCTCCCGGGGCTCCTCTCCCGGGGCTCCTCTCTTCACATTCAGTCGACTCAACACAACATTAATAAACAATGATTTGAATAATAGTTTGTGTTGGATTAAGACCCTAAGACTTCAGGACAAACATGTGGCTCCGGCTTTTGTCTTAAATAGTTTAATTTCTTGTTTACACTAAAAGATTTACACGAGATGGATCTGGAAGTCCAGGTTCAGACCCGGTTCAGACCCAGGTTCAGACCCGGTTCAGACCCGGTTCAGACCCAGGTTCAGACCCAGGTTCAGACCCGGTTCAGACCCGGTTCAGACCCAGGTTCAGACCCAGGTTCAGACCCAGGTTCAGACCCGGTTCAGACCCAGGTTCAGACCCAGGTTCAGACCCAGGTTCAGACCCGGTCTCCACAGGATCCTTGTCAGACCAAGTCCAGAGTCTGGACCAGAGTGAGTTCTTCACAAAGTGCAAAAGTCCAGATCCTCCTCCAGCAGGTCGACCCGAACATGAGCATCACACGCAACCAAAGACGGGGCCAGGGCAGGGACCAGGACCAGGACCAGGACCGGGGCCGGGACCAGGGTCGGGGCCGGGACCAGGACCGGGGCCGGGACCAGAGCCGGGGCAGGGACCAGGACCAGGACCAGGACCAGGACCGGGGCCGGGACCAGGACCAGGACCGGGACCAGGACCAGGGCCGGGGCAGGGACCAGGACCAGGGCCGGGGCAGGGACCAGGACCAGGACCGGGGCCGGGACCAGGGCCGGGGCAGGGACCAGGACCAGGACCGGGACCAGGACCGGGACCGGGACCGGGACAAGAACCAGGACAGGGACCAGGACCGGGACCAGGACCGGGACCATTTTAATGTGACAAATGGACAGAGCAGTTTAAATGTCTTCATTTTGTCCACATTTTAGACACAAACACATTTACAGAGGATTTTGTATGTATTATTTCACTTTGGACTAAATTAGATGAACATTTACAGAAACGTTCACAATTTTGCCCAATTTTTGTGATTTAGATTCGTGTTTAAAGTGTGGGAGGAGCCTGTCTCTGTGGGAGGAGCCTGTCTCTGTGGGAGGAGCCTGTCTCTGTGGGAGGAGCCTGTCTCTGTGGGAGGAGCCTGTCTCGGTGGGAGGAGCCTGTCTTTGTGGGAGGAGCCTGTCTCTGTGGGAGGAGCCTGTCTCTGTGGGAGGAGCCTGTCTCTTTGGGAGGAGCCTGTCTCTGTGGGAGGAGTGCATCTCTGTGGGAGGAGCCTGTCTCTGTGGGAGGAGCCTGTCTCTGCGGGAGGAGCCTGTCTGTGGGAGGAGCACGTGTCTGTGGGAGGAGCCTGTCTCTGGGAGGAGCCTGTCTCTGCGGGAGGAGCCTGTCTGTGGGAGGAGCACGTGTCTGTGGGAGGAGCCTGTCTCTGGGAGGAGCCCGTCTCTGTGGGGGGAGCCTGTCTCTGGGAGGAGCCCGTCTCTGCGGGAGGAGCGTGTCTCTGTGGGAGGAGCCTGTCTCTGGGAGGAGCCCGTCTCTGCGGGAGGAGCCTGTCTCTGCGGGAGGAGCTTGTCTGCGGGAGGAGCGTGTCTCTGTGGGAGGAGCCTGTCTCTGGGAGGAGCCCGTCTCTGCGGGAGGAGCGTGTCTCTGTGGGAGGAGCCTGTCTCTGTGGGAGGAGCGCGTCTCTGTGGGAGGAGCATGTCTCTGGGAGGAGCCCGTCTCTGCGGGAGGAGCGTGTCTCTGTGGGAGGAGCCTGTCTCTGTGGGAGGAGCGCATCTCTGTGGGAGGAGCCTGTCTCTGGGAGGAGCCTGTCTCTGTGGGAGGAGCATGTCTCTGTGGGAGGAGCATGTCTCTGTGGGAGGAGCATGTCTCTGTGGGAGGAGCATGTCTCTGTGGGAGGAGCTTGTCTTTAAACAGAAGTTTGTGTAAAAACACTAAATGACCCTTTTTATTTTTCTGTCCCAGTGGCCCCGGGAGGCCCCGGTGGTGGTCCCGGTGGTGGTCCCGGTGGTGGTCCCGGGAGGCCCCGGTGGCCCAGGGAGGCCACGGTGGTCCTCCCGGTGGCCCAGGGAGGCCCCGGTGCAGCTCGTGCAGATGAACAGGGTTTGTTGGTCCCTTTAAGTCCTCCGCTTCAGTGGCTTTGACCCAAACGTCCCATTTATAGATTAAAACACAAAATATGAAATAGAATCACATTAAACATGATTAAAATGATGAGACACAACAAACTGGACTGAAGAGTCACTGTGGAACCAAGACCTGGTTTAGACTAAACCTGGTCTAAAATCAGGATTTTAGACCAGGTTTTAGAGTCTTTACTGCTGAGTTCAATCCTGTCCAGTTTTTAATCTTGTATATGTATATATTATATATAATATATATAATATATTATATATAATATATATAATATATTATATATAATATATATTATATATATATATATAATATATTATAATATATATATATATTATAATATATATATATATATAATAATATATATATATATATAATAATATATATATATATATATATATATATATAATATATATATTATATATATATATATATATTATATGTAATATATATATAATATATATATATATATGTATTTATTTATATATATATTTATATTTATTATAGATTTTTTAAACCAATACATTTAACATGGGTATTTTTCTTCAAAATATATTAAAATATAATTTTGGCCCTTTTTCCCCCGTTTGATTCAGCAGTAACACACATTTACAGTTTAAGACGCAAACAAATCAAAAGCACACAAATCCTTCATATTAAAGAGTGGATGGACTTGAAAAGCTCTAGAACAGTGTCAAACACCTCACTTCCTGTCAGTGTGGCGCTTCACAAACACCTCACTTCCTGTCAGTGTGGCGCTTCACAAACACCTCACTTCCTGTCAGTGTGGCGCTTCACAAACACCTCACTTCCTGTCAGTGTGGCGCTTCACAAACACCTCACTTCCTGTCAGTGTGGCGCTTCACAAACACCTCACTTCCTGTCAGTGTGGCGCTTCACAAACACCTCACTTCCTGTCAGTGTGGCGCTTCACAAACACCTCACTTCTTGTCAGTGTTTCCTTCAAAATAAAACATACAAAAGATCAACAGAAATGAAAAGAGTGGTCCCTGAAATGCCGGTTGGTTTGAGACGACAGCTTCAGAGCGAAAGAGACGCACAGAAGAGGGATTTAGAGGCGGGGCCAACTCTGGGTCAGATTCAGTTTCAGATCGTGGGCGTCGGCCTGCACTCGTGAGGCTGTGGTGGACCAATCATTCCTCTTCATTTCTTTTGTGCTGACAGAAGACTTTGAGCTTTGTGCCAGTTTTAGTTTGGTGAGAATGGGCCCAGTAATGAGAGAACTGAACCATAAACCAGGTGGTGTAGTGGCAGATGACTGAACTCTACTGCTCACAGAAGATCACACTCTGTCTTTAACCTTCTGTTTGTGTTTGTGCTTCAAAACATTCCCCAATGTGTTCTTTTCTTTCATCTGTGCGTTTAGTAGAGTTCATCATCCACAGACTCCGCCTCCGCCAGGAAGTGTCGCTGCGTCGCCGGTTAGCCTTTAGCAGCTAGTCTCCCGTCAGTCTTTAGCAGCTAGTCGCCTGTTAGCCTTTAGCAGCTAGTCGCCTGTTAGCCTTTAGCAGCTAGTCTCCCGTCAGCCTTTAGCAGCTAGTCGCCTGTCAGCCTTTAGCAGCTAGTCGCCTGTTAGCCTTAAGCAGCTAGTCGCCTTTCAGCCATTAGCAGCTAGTCGCCTTTCAGCCTTTAGCAGCTAGTTGTCTTTTAGCCTTTAGCAGCTAGTCACCCGTTAGCAGCTAGTCGCCCGTTAGCCTTTAGCAGCTAGTCGCCCGTCAGCCTTTAGCAGCTAGTCGCCCGTCAGCCTTTAGCAGCTAGTAGCCTGTTAGCCTTTAGCAGCTAGTCGCCCGTCAGCCTTTAGCAGCTAGTCGCCCGTCAGCCTTTAGCAGCTAGTCGTCTGTTAGCCTTTAGAAGCTAGTCGTCTGTTAGCCTTTAGCAGCTAGTTGCCTGTCAGCCTTTAGCAGCTAGTCGTCAGTTAGCCTTTAGCAGCTAGTCGCCTGTCAGCCTTTAGCAGCTAGTCGTCTTTTAGCCTTTAGCAGCTAGTCGTCTTTTAGCCTTTAGCAGCTAGTCGTCTGTTAGCCTTTAGCAGCTAGTCGTCTGTTAGTCTTTAGCAGCTCGTCGTCTTTTAGCCTTTAACAGCTAGTCGTCTGTTAGCCTTTAGCAGCTAGTCACCCTTCAGCCTTTAGCAGCTAGTCGTCTGTTAGCCTTTAGCAGCTTGTCACCCTTCAGCCTTTAGCAGCTAGTCGTCTGTTAGCCTTTAGCAGCTAGTCGTCTGTTAGCCTTTAGCAGCTAATTGAATGAGGGATTGCTTTAGCAGAGAATTACATCACAAAATACAACCTTTGTTAAAGACGTCGGCGACAGAGGACGCAACAGAGGACACAGAGAGGACAAAGAGAGGACAGAGAGAGGACGGAGAGGACACAGAGAAGACAGAGAGAGGACAGAGAGAGGACAGAGAGGACGTAAAATAACAGAACCTTCCGGTCTCTGAAGCCGTGAGCACAAACTGAACAGGCCGTTTCTAATCCAGTCCATAAATGCTTTGTGTGAAATAAAATAGTTTGGACGAGGTGCAGAGCCTCAGTCCGCTCTGTTCTCCAGTCCAGGTCCAGACTCGGCCTCGGCCCCTGGAGCTCTGTGTGGGGTTAATGTGGGGGGGAACATCAGGACTTTGGCCGTCATGAAGGACAAATCTGGAAACCTGGAGATGACTTTGAGCGCCTCCTGACTCAGGTTCTCCTCTGGACGAGGCCTCCTGCAAACCACAAAGAAACACTTTCTCATTTAAGACCAGACTTCAAACGTTCCTCCTCCTCTGAGTGTAGCTCCTCCATGTAATAGACGTATACACCATGTAATAGTGTGTTTAGACTTATACACATGTAATAGTGTGTTTAGACTTATACACCATGTAATAGACTTATACACCATGTAATAGACTTATACACATGTAATAGTGTGTTTAGACTTATACACCATGTAATAGTATGTTTAGACTTATACACCATGTAATAGTATGTTTAGACTTATACACCATGTAATAGTGTGTTTAGACTTATACACCATGTAATAGTATGTTTAGACTTATACACCATGTAATAGTATGTTTAGACTTATACACCATGTAATAGCGTGTTTAGACTTATACACCATGTAATAGTGTGTTTAGACTTATACACCATGTAGTAGTGTGTTTAGACTTATACACATGTAATAGTGTGTTTAGACTTATACACCATGTAATAGTGTGTTTAGACTTATACACCATGTAATAGTGTGTTTAGACTTATACACCATGTAATAGTATGTTTAGACTTATACACCATGTAATAGTATGTTTAGACTTATACACCATGTAATAGTGTGTTTAGACTTATACACCATGTAATAGTATGTTTAGACTTATACACATGTAATAGTGTGTTTAGACTTATACACCATGTAATAGTGTGTTTAGACTTATACACCATGTAATAGTATGTTTAGACTTATACACCATGTAATAGTGTGTTTAGACTTATACACCATGTAATAGTATGTTTAGACTTATACACCATGTAGTAGTGTGTTTAGACTTATACACCATGTAATAGTGTGTTTAGACTTATACACCATGTAATAGTATGTTTAGACTTATACACCATGTAATAGTATGTTTAGACTTATACACCATGTAATAGTATGTTTAGACTTATACACCATGTAATAGTGTGTTTAGACTTATACACCATGTAATAGTGTGTTTAGACTTATACACCATGTAATAGTGTGTTTAGACTTATACACCATGTAATAGTGTGTTTAGACTTATACACCATGTAATAGTATGTTTAGACTTATACACCATGTAATAGTATGTTTAGACTTATACACCATGTAATAGTATGTTTAGACTTATACACATGTAATAGTGTGTTTAGACTTATACACCATGTAATAGTGTGTTTAGACTTATACACCATGTAATAGTATGTTTAGACTTATACACCATGTAATAGTATGTTTAGACTTATACACCATGTAATAGTGTGTTTAGACTTATACACCATGTAATAGTGTGTTTAGACTTATACACCATGTAATAGTATGTTTAGACTTATACACCATGTAATAGTATGTTTAGACTTATACACCATGTAATAGTATGTTTAGACTTATACACATGTAATAGTGTGTTTAGACTTATACACCATGTAATAGTGTGTTTAGACTTATACACCATGTAATAGTATGTTTAGACTTATACACCATGTAATAGTGTGTTTAGACTTATACACCATGTAATAGTATGTTTAGACTTATACACCATGTAATAGTGTGTTTAGACTTATACACATGTAATAGTGTGTTTAGACTTATACACCATGTAATAGTATGTTTAGACTTATACACCATGTAATAGTATGTTTAGACTTATACACCATGTAATAGTGTGTTTAGACTTATACACATGTAATAGTGTGTTTAGACTTATACACCATGTAATAGTGTGTTTAGACTTATACACCATGTAATAGTATGTTTAGACTTATACACATGTAATAGTATGTTTAGACTTATACACCATGTAATAGTGTGTTTAGACTTATACACATGTAATAGTGTGTTTAGACTTATACACCATGTAGTAGTATGTTTAGACTTATACACCATGTAATAGTGTGTTTAGACTTATACACCATGTAATAGTGTGTTTAGACTTATACACCATGTAATAGTATGTTTAGACTTATACACCATGTAATAGTATGTTTAGACTTATACACCATGTAATAGTATGTTTAGACTTATACACATGTAATAGTGTGTTTAGACTTATACACCATGTAATAGTGTGTTTAGACTTATACACCATGTAATAGTATGTTTAGACTTATACACCATGTAATAGTGTGTTTAGACTTATACACCATGTAATAGTATGTTTAGACTTATACACCATGTAGTAGTGTGTTTAGACTTATACACCATGTAATAGTGTGTTTAGACTTATACACCATGTAATAGTATGTTTAGACTTATACACCATGTAATAGTGTGTTTAGACTTATACACATGTAATAGTGTGTTTAGACTTATACACCATGTAATAGTGTGTTTAGACTTATACACCATGTAATAGTATGTTTAGACTTATACACATGTAATAGTATGTTTAGACTTATACACCATGTAATAGTGTGTTTAGACTTATACACATGTAATAGTGTGTTTAGACTTATACACCATGTAGTAGTATGTTTAGACTTATACACCATGTAATAGTGTGTTTAGACTTATACACCATGTAATAGTGTGTTTAGACTTATACACCATGTAATAGTATGTTTAGACTTATACACCATGTAATAGTATGTTTAGACTTATACACCATGTAATAGTATGTTTAGACTTATACACATGTAATAGCGTGTTTAGACTTATACACCATGTAGTAGTGTGTTTAGACTTATACACATGTAATAGTATGTTTAGACTTATACACCATGTAATAGTATGTTTAGACTTATACACCATGTAATAGTGTGTTTAGACTTATACACATGTAATAGTGTGTTTAGACTTATACACCATGTAATAGTATGTTTAGACTTATACACCATGTAATAGTGTGTTTAGACTTATACACATGTAATAGTATGTTTAGACTTATACACATGCAATAGTATGTTTAGGCTTTAAATGATCACGTTCCCACGAGATAATAAAAAAAAAAAAAAATCTTTTTTTGTGAAAATATAATATTTCGTTGATGTCACTTGCGGGGCTTGGTAGGGGAGACTAAAAAAGAGACACTAAAAAAAAAAAATCGTCTTTTTCAGCTTCAACCTATTTTGAGATTATCCCCAAGAGGAAGGTTTACACCCCACTTCATCCCTGTATTTGCAGTATTTGCAGTATTTGCAGTATTTGCAGTAGTAGTACCGTGCGGTGCTGGTGGCCTGGACCGTGGACATGAGGCGAGCGAAGGCATCAGGCTTTCTGTTGGAGTCCAGTTTGGCCGTGGTCAGTTCAAACAGCTCCGGATCGACCCCTGCTGAAATGACACAAACGTTTAATACTCGTTAAAAAAGGACAGAACCCGCTCCCCAGAACCTGCTCCCCCCCACAGAACCCGCTCCCCCCCCACAGAACCCGCTCCCCAGAACCTGCTCCCCCCCACAGAACCCGCTACCCCCACCACAGAACCCGCTCCCCCCCCCACAGAACCCGCTCCCCCCCCACAGAACTCGCTCCCCAGAACCTGCTCCCCCCCCACAGAACCCGCTCCCCAGAACCTGCTCCCCCCCACAGAACCCGCTCCCCCCCCACAGAACCCGCTCCCCAGAACCCGCTCCCCCCCACAGAACCCGCTCCCCCCCCACAGAACCCGCTCCCCAGAACCTGCTCCCCCCCCACAGAACCCGCTCCCCAGAACCTGCTCCCCCCCACAGAACCCGCTCCCCCTCCCACAGAACCCGCTCCCCCCCCACAGAACCCGCTCCCCCCCACAGAACTCGCTCCCCAGAACCTGCTCCCCCCCCACAGAACCCGCTCCCCAGAACCTGCTCCCCCCCCACAGAACCTGCTCCCCCCCCCCACAGAACCCGCTCCCCCCCCACAGAACCCGCTCCCCAGAACCCGCTCCCCCCCACAGAACCCGCTCCCCCCCCACAGAACCCGCTCCCCAGAACCCGCTCCCCAGAACCCGCTCCCCCCCACAGAACCCGCTCCCCAGAACCTGCTCCCCCCCCACAGAACCCGCTCCCCCCCCACAGAACCCGCTCCCCAGAACCTGCTCCCCCCCACAGAACCCGCTCCCCCCCCACAGAACCCGCTCCCCAGAACCTGCTCCCCCCCACAGAACCCGCTCCCCCCCCACAGAACCCGCTCCCCCCCACAGAATCCCCCCCACAGAACCCGCTCCCCCCCACAGAACCCCCCCCCACAGAACCCGCCCCCCCCCCCCACAGAACCCCCCCCACAGAAATCCTTGGACCTCATGTCTCAGAGGTCCACAGACAGTTCCTTGGACCTCATGTCTCAGAGGTCCACAGACAGTTCCTTGGACCTCATGTCTCAGAGGTCAACAGACAGTTCCTTGGACCTCATGTCTCAGAGGTCAACAGACAGTTCCTTGGACCTCATGTCTCAGAGGTCCACAGACAGTTCCTTGGACCTCATGTCTCAGAGGTCCACAGACAGTTCCTTGGACCTCAAGTGTCACAGGTCCACAGACAGTTCCTTGGACCTCATGTCTCAGAGGTCCACAGACAGTTCCTCGGACCTCATGTCTCAGAGGTCCACAGACAGTTCCTTGGACCTCATGTCTCAGAGGTCCACAGGCAGTTCCTTGGACCTCATGTCTCAGAGGTCCACAGACAGTTCCTTGGACCTCATGTCTCAGAGGTCCACAGACAGTTCCTTGGACCTCATGTCTCAGAGGTCCACAGACAGTTCCTTGGACCTCATGTCTTGGTTTGAGCTCTGACATCACTTCAGTAGAAGGAGAGCTTCTCCAGCTCATGTGTGAAACACCATCTGAGCTTTAGAGTCACTTCTGTGTTTGTGATGAGGGACAGAATATGTCCTGCAGAAGCGTCCTGCAGAAGCGTCCTGCAGAAGCGTCCTGCAGAAGCGTCCTGCAGAAGCGTCCTGCAGAAGCGTCCTGCAGAAGCGTCCTGCAGAAGCGTCCTGCAGAAGTGTCCCTGGAATCACACTGAGCCAGACAAACACACACGATGTCGTACCGTCCAGAGGGTTTGTAAGGCCACTGCTGCTCCAGTCAAACTGCACCGGAGGGAGCGCCTCCTGCTGGACACAAGACACTCAGTGACAGAGACAAACCCGCCCAGATCCCCTTTTAAAACCGGACGAGAGTGACGTTTCAGTATGAGAGTGACGTTTCAGTATGAGAGTGACGTTCAGTATTAGAGTGACGTTTCAGTATGAGAGTGACGTTTCAGTATGAGAGTAACGTTTCAGTATTAGAGTGACGTTTCAGTATTAGAGTGACGTTTCAGTATTAGAGTGACGTTTCAGTATTAGAGTGACGTTTCAGGGCGAGAGTGACGTTTCAGGGTGAGAGTGACGAGAGTGACGTTTCAGGGCGAGAGTGACGTTTCAGGGCGGGAGTGACGTTTCAGGGTGAGAGTGACGAGAGTGACGTTTCAGGGCGAGAGTGACGTTTCAGGGCGGGAGTGACGTTTCAGGGCGAGAGTGACGTTTCAGGTCGAGAGTGACGTTTCAGTATGAGTGAGACGTTTCAGGGCGAGAGTGACGTTTCAGGGCGAGATTGACGTTTCAGGGCGAGAGTGACGTTTCAGGGCGAGAGTGTGATCAAATGTAAATATATGATTATATTTCTGTGATGTATTTTATCTGCATAATAGTGATATGACGATATTTGTATATTATCTGCATCATTAGTCTAAGAGAAAAACGGCATGTGAAAAACTGCATTTGTTTGTGTGTCGTAAAGATGGAGCAGAGGAATGTTTACTCCAGGGAGGGGGTGTAGCACCCCAGGGAGGGGGTGTAGCACCCCAGGGGAGTTAGGTAAACATTACCCATGCTTTATCTCTAAGGGAAAATACCGACTGTTGTAAAAGACAAGTGCCTTGATGTGAAACTGACCAATGAGAATGTGACCCGCCTATTTCATAATTTGTAATAAAACCAACCTGCAAGAGAAAAAACGTGGTGAGACCAAGGAGGGTCACCAGGCTACTTACAACAGCCTGGGTGACCCGGCCCGGCGGTTTCTCCCATGAATGCTACACAAACGTCTGACGTTTCTGTGTCGTTTCATTCTAAGTTGAATTGTGTTCTCTGTGTGTTAAGGAATAGCATTGGTTTATGTCTCATTTCTTGACAGAAAGTGACGTTTCAGTATGAGAGTGACGTTTCAGTATGAGAGTGACGTTTCAGGGCGAGAGTGACGTTTCAGGGCGAGAGTGACGTTTCATTATGAGTGAGACGTTTCAGTATGAGTGAGACGTTTCAGGGCGAGAGTGACGTTTCAGGGCGAGAGAGACGTTTCAGGGCGAGAGAGACGTTTCAGGGCAAGAGAGACGTTTCAGGGCGAGAGAGACGTTTCAGGGCGAGAGACGTTTCAGGGCGAGAGAGACGTTTCAGGGCGAGAGTGACGTTTCAGGGCGAGAGTGACGTTTCAGGACAAGAGTGGCGTTTCAGGACAAGAGTGGCGTTTCAGTACAAGTGTGGCGTTTCAGGGCGAGAGTGACGTTTCAGGGCGAGAGTGACATTTCAGGGTGAGAGTGACATTTCAGGGTGAGAGTGACGTTTCAGGGTGAGCAGATCAGACCTGGACAGACTCGGAGGAGCAGGGTGAGTTCTGTGCGATGGAGGCGATCATCTCTGCGGCAGAAACAGGCTTCACCGGCTCCAGCATCCCCTGCACACAGGTCAAAGGTCACGCTTCAGGTCAAAGGGGTCACGCTTCAGGTCACAGGTCATGCCTCGATGGTCCTGCTGACCTCTGACCGGACACTCACCGGTCCTGCTGACCTCTGACCGGACACTCACCGGTCCTGCTGACCTCTGACCGGACACTCACCGGTCCTGCTGACCTCACCGGTCCTGCTGACCTCTGACCGGACACTCACCAGTCCTGCTGCGTACATGGGCACGATGACCGGCTGCTTCTTCTGACCCGTGAAGAGCTGTGGACACAAAACAGCACAGTCACACAGCGCAGGGTCAGAGTGGGTCAGTGTGGGTCAGAGTGTGTCAGTGTGGGTCAGTGTGGGTCAGAGTGGGTCAGAGTGGGTCAGAGTGGGTCAGAGTGGGTCAGAGTGGGTCAGAGTGGGTCAGTGTGGGTCGGAGTGGGTCAGAGTGGGTCAGAGTGGGTCAGTGTGGGTCGGAGTGGGTCGGAGTGGGTCAGAGTGGGTCAGTGTGGGTCAGTGTGGGTCAGAGTGTGTCAGAGTGGGTCAAAGTGTGTCAGAGTGTGTCAGAGTGGGTCAGTTCTTACGATGTTGCGTGTGTCGATGCCCAGGCTGCCCAGTAGAGCCTTGTTGCAGCAGGAGCCTCCCCACTGGAACCTGAGCCCCAGAGCCTCATGGATGTCCTCCAGCAGAGCCCAGACACGCACACACACCGACCTGAAGAGACACACACACACCGACCTGAAGAGACACACACACACACCGACCTGAAGAGAGACACACACACACCGACCTGAAGAGACACACACCGACCTGCAGAGACACACACACACACCGACCTGAAGAGACACACACACACACCGACCTGAAGAGACACACACCGACCTGAAGAGACACACACACACACCGACCTGAAGAGACACACACACACACCGACCTGAAGAGACACACACACACACCGACCTGAAGAGACACACACACACACCGACCTGAAGAGACACACACACACACCGACCTGCAGAGACAGTGTTTGTGTGTTGTGTGTGTGTCTCATTGTCTGTGTGTTTTTTTTACCCATCCTGTGTGGTGTGTGGTGTGTGGTGTGTGGTGTGTGGTGTGTGTTGTGTGTTGTGTGTTGTGTGTTGTGTCTTTACCCGTCCTGAGCCTGGTTCTCTGAATCCAGCAGGAGTCTGAGCGTTGGAGCCTCGTCGTCCACAAAAGGAGCATCGATC
Organism: Eucyclogobius newberryi; assembly: GCF_026437365.1. Lineage (NCBI taxonomy): Eukaryota > Metazoa > Chordata > Actinopteri > Gobiiformes > Gobiidae > Eucyclogobius > Eucyclogobius newberryi. The sequence goes on from NW_027316056.1 coordinate 43,432,582, forward strand.
TGGGGGAAACTGGCGCTGAAGAGCTGCTGCAGACGCACCACCAGAGGAGCCTGGAACAACACAACACACAACTGAGCAAAGACGCACATACCTGAGCAACGACGCACACACCTGAGCAAAGACAACACAACAGAACAAAGACACACACACCTGAGCAAAGACAACACAACAGAACAAAGACACACACCTGATTAAAGACACACACACCTGAGCGAACACAAACACCTGAGCAAAGACACACACCTGAGCGAACACAAACACCTGAGCAAAGACACACACCTGAGCGAACACAAACACCTGAGCAAAGACACACACCTGAGCAAAGACACACACCTGAGCAAAGACACACACCTGAGCAAAGACACACAACTGAGCAAAGACACACACAACTGAGCAAAGACACACACAACTGAGCAAAGCAGCGGGAGGAAACGGGGAGGAAACGGGGAGGAAACACGGGGAGGAAACAGGGGGAGGAAACGGGAGGAGGAAAGAGGGGGAAGAAACAGGGGGAGGAAACGGGGAGGAAACAGGGGGAGGAAACGGGAAGAAACAGGAGGAGGAAACAGGAGGAGGAAACAGGGGGAGGAAACGGGAGGAGGAAAGAGGGGGAAGAAACAGGGGGAGGAAACGGGAAGAAACAGGAGGAGGAAACGGGAAGAAACAGGAGGAGGAAACAGGAGGAAACAGGGGGAGGAAACGGGAGGAGGAAACAGGAGGAGGAAACAGGGGTAGGAAACAGGGGTAGGAAACAGGAGGAGGAAACAGGGGGAGGAAACAGGGGGAGGAAACGGGGGGAGGAAACGGGGGGAGGAAACGGGAAGAAACAGGAGGAGGAAACAGGGGGAGGAAACGGGAGTATGAAACAGTGGGAGGAAACACGGGGAGGAAACAGGGGGAGGAAACAGGGGGAGGAAACAGGGGGAGGAAACAGGGGGAGGAAACAGTGGGAGGAAACAGTGGGAGGAAACAGTGGGAGGAAACAGGGGGCGGAAACAGTGGGAGGAAACACGGGGAGGAAACACGGGGAGGAAACACGGGGAGGAAACGGGAGGAGGAAAGAGGGGGAAGAAACAGGGGGAGGAAACAGCGGGAGGAAACGGGGAGGAAACAGGGGAGGAAACAGGAGGAGGAAACAGGGGGAGGAAACAGGGGGAGGAAACAGGGGGAGGAAACGGGAGGAGGAAACAGGAGGAGGAAACAGGGGTAGGAAACAGGAGGAGGAAACAGGGGGAGGAAACAGGGGGAGGAAACGGGAAGAAACAGGAGGAGGAAACAGGGGGAGGAAACGGGAGTATGAAACAGGGGGAGGAAACAGTGGGAGGAAACAGGAGGAGGAAACAGGAGGAGGAAACAGGGGGAGGAAACAGGGGGAGGAAACGGGGAGGAAACAGGAAACAGGTTGCTGTTTTGGGGACAAACTTAATGTGACTTTAACCTGTTACCATCCACATATGTGGCCCTGTGCACACTGGTCAGACCCACATGTCATTGCTTATTAAAGAGGATCTTATGTTCCACATGTGAGTGTGATGCATCATGGGAAAGCTTAGGCCTTCTAGTTTCTGCAGATGTGCACATGTCACACTGTCAGGGCTTCAGAACTCACACTACAGAAGCACAAACATAAACAAAACATCCTTTTTTTAGTCTCGCCTGAATATTGTCCGTGTGTAATGGTCCTGAGCAGGACATACTTCATTGTGTGTTTATGCTGTTCACTGCACATGCTGTTGTCATGACAACATCTGTGTCAAGTTTCAGATCTCTGGGAACAGAAGCATTTTGGTGCTTTGACCTTTATGTATCAAAAAGTATATTCAAGTGATCCAAATATGTGCCAACTGTGCCAAACTGTTTTATTACAATTTTAGCTCCTCTATGATCATAAAACATACATTTTGATGTTTTGTAGGCCACTAATACCTATTATAACTGCTAAAAACAATATATGTGAAAATGTGTAAATATGAGTTTACCCAAGAATTTCACATATAGGAGGTAAAAAAAAAAATTGGAATATTTTTATTTCATTATCTAACAAAATGCGCGTCCAAAAGGCTAATAAAATCAGAAAACGTGCTTCGTAAAATCTAGTCGCCTCCTGACAAAAATCTAGGCTCTGACTGTCTTTAGCACGTGAACAGAGACGATTCTGTGTGAATAAGGCCTTAGTCCCACCACCATTCGAAAGCTATTCTTATTGGCTAGAATAATATGTCAAAGTCTCCTACGTCACCGTTAGCATTAGCTAAGGGCTAAAAACAAAGATGGAAGCGCGAGTCGGAAGCGGTGCATTTTCCCCCCCGGAGGCTGTAAAAAACAAACCCGAGGACAGTGGATGGTCTCATTCTGTAGGTAACCAAGCCTCGAAATAACGGGCCGGACACGGTCAATGACCGGCGCAAAAATCAGTTTTGACCGACTCCAAAATCAACGCTCCGGACACAATGACCGACGCAAATTTTTTGCCGTAATATATATTTTTAATAGGCAAAAACAGCGCGGTGAACACGCCCAAAGCGATTCCTCTGCACAAACTCGGGCGCTGTACAACAGACCAGGATTATTGCTGTAGTTCTACAGTGGAGGAAGCAGCGGAGCATGTGCGCGCGCATTAACATCGCTTAAGTTTTGTTTTGACAGACATGCCACTTCACAGTCTTCTCGCTTCTCATTGGCCGAGCGGTGTCCGTGATCTAATGTCGATGAAAGCGGGCATCTGATTGGCCGCTGCGTTCGGTTGTACTCGGAAATGCTCGGTTTAATTTTGCGCCACAAGTGACATCGAGGTTGGCGAGCGTCAATCTCTCCTCAGTTCGCAATTCAGTCTTTTTAAAGTTGTTTGCAACAAAAGCTGTAATTTTGCACATTAGGGACAATGTCAATGTGGAAGTATCAAAGGGCCCCAAGGGCCCCGCCCCCTTTGGAGCTGTTAGCATCGGGGCAATGTATATATGTTAGTAGTTTATTTTGTAGGACGTGATTTTATATATTCCACAAGATCTCCTTGTGTCAAATGCTGTAAACAGTATTTATTTTGTGTCTAATAAACATTATTATATTAAATTAAACAGTTTTAAAGATCATGATCTCTGGTTTATAGGAATTCAGTATTTGTGCTCTTCATATCAAATAACAGATAAAAGTACTTTAAATTGTTTTACATGCTAATAACCAGGTTTAAAACAACACATTTATCTTGTTCTTATGACGCCGCGATGCCGCGCGCGCTTGTGGGCCCCTGAAATTGCTGGGGGGCCCCTAACTTTTTTAGGTAGGGCCCCCCCTGGCCCCTAACTTTGAAAATCTATTTCTCAGCCTGTAATTGATAACGAGACATGTTAATAAAAGTTCATTTTTCATTAATTATGTTATTCTGTTTTCCTTTCCTTGTGACCGATTCAGAATTAGCCATGACAGGTACCAAATGATCGGTACCTGTCATGTTGACAGGGACGTGAAAATAATTATTTCAAGGCTTGGGTAACAGTCTGAAGAAAAGATTGATACAAACACCATCTTATAAGTCAAACAGGTCATTTGTTCTGGACAGAGAAATGCACCGGAGCCTTAATCCTGACCATCGTCAGAGAAGAAAAGTTTGTTTACTTGACAATATCTGGAAATGGGAAAACTTCAGTAAAAATACAAGTGTATATTGTTGTTCAATGGTTCCTTATGGACAGACTGAGCAGAAGAATGAACAGAATTAAAGCCGTTTCCTCCGTCATAAACACAAACAGGACATGCGTTTGTAAAAGTTGAGACTTTCTCACAAACTATTGGCAATTGCTTCTTGGGGCAAATTATTCAATGTAAATCAATGACATATTCGTTTTGTTGAGAAAATGACCTTTAAAATGATGTATAACTTATGGTATTGACCAGGAAATAAAAGTGATGATGTAAGAGAATATTTGAGATATGGAAAATGCTCGCCGGCCTCAGGAGGATGGGACAGGAATAAAATGTGTTATTTTTAGCAGAAACTCGATTTGTTTATTATTATGAACTATAACTTTATCTAAAACTGATTGAATATTCTTTTTCATGGTTTACTGACCGTACAAAAGATTAACCGATTACTAAAGACATGAGTGGAAGTCTCACCGTGTTAACTGCTGCTGCACTCGGCTCCGCCCTGCTCGGCTCCGCCCTGCTCGGCTCCGCCCTGCTCGGCTCTTCTGACACCTCTGAACTAAACGCAGCCCACGCTTCTCCTCCATCGTTGTTGGCGTTTTCGTTCCCAAACGCGCTCCACCCGGTTTCCTCCTCCTCCTCTGCTCCTCCTCCTCCTGCTGCTGCTGCTCCTTCTCCTCCTCCTTCTCCTGCAGCTGCTGCCAAACCGAAACGACCAAAACTGTCGCTCGCCGAGAATCTGTCCTCCGATTCCACGTCCGTTTTAAAAGTGGGCGTGTTGAAGTCTCCAAACTCGTCCAAAGCGTCCTCCTCCTGCTGCTCCTCCTCCTCCTCCTGCTGCTGCTCCTCCTCCTCCTTCTTAAGCTTCAGTGCGTTTTGCGGTTGCGTTTCGTTGCTCGGTTTGTCCGTTGTTTCTGCCGAACTAAAATTCCCAAAACTCTGGCTCTCTGGAAACTCTGCCTCCGATTGGTCGTTGGCTTTGGGCGAACTGAAATCCCCAAAAGGGTCAGATGGCTCCGCCTCAGGAGCCGATTGGTCACTCACTTCCTCAGGTTCTGTCGCAGATGAATTCAAATGTACAAAACTCTCACTTGTTGAAAATTCAGGCTTGAATTCAGGCTCCTCCTTCGGCTCCTCCTTCTGCTCCTCCTCCGGCTCCTCCTTCTGCTCCTGAGGAAAGATAATTATTCTAAATTACATTAACACTGGATAAGATGGCCATTTTGTCTATGTTGTACTTTGATCCTCCAATCAGAAAGCAGAATGAGTGTCACATGAGGGTCTCCTTGTGATTGTAGTACCCATTTAAACCAGTAGGAGGCAGACTACACACACATCCTCTCATAATTACATCAAGAACACTGTAGGATATGCAGATGTCCTCCCCCTGTTGCCATGGTGACAGGAATGCGGGCTAAAGGTGTCGTCAGCTCCGTGTGGAGTCCTCTGCTCTCGAGGACGTGACAGAGACAGAGACGCTCTGAACTTTGAAAATAACTTTTCATCAAATGACTCCTTTTGGATCACAGAGAGTAACGATGTCTCCAAGACAAACGCTCAAACGCTGAAAGACTTTGTCTATTAAAAACCACTAAAACCGCAATCACCAGATTGTCCACCAGATGACTTTACATGTACATATTGTGTTATCGTGTTTTACATGTCATTTTAACTGTTTCATAACTTGTTTTGTGGACAATTTTACCTTTTGTGTAACTCTTGTGGCTAAGGCCAGACCTCGTGTCTCCTCATCAGCTCTGATCCCAGCGTGCATGCTGATTGGCTGAAGCCACGGCGCCAAAACCCCCGCGGGGAAAGACAAAGGACAGAGCAGGAGTTACACTCAATTCCATCCGAGCTCCAAGAAAGTTCCATCCGAGTTTCCTTCCAAGCTCGACCCTCCATCCAGGGTCCAACCAAAGGGCCCTTGGACCCCACGCAGGCCCTTGGACCCCTCGCAGGCCCTTGGACCCCTCGCAGGCCCTTGGACCCCACGCAGGCCCTTGGACTGCGACCCCTCGCAGGCCCTTGGACTGCGACCCCTCGCAGGCCCTTGGACTGCGACCCCTCGCAGGCCCTTGGACCCCTCGCAGGCCCTTGGACCCCTCGCAGGCCCTTGGACCCCTCGCAGGCCCTTGGACCCCTCGCAGGCCCTTGGACCCCTCGCAGGCCCGTCTCAGGATCACAGCTTCTGGTTCCTTCATGAATTTCATCTTAGACTTAACTCGAACACAGATCGATCTAGAACCATCATGTCTAGTGTTTTCCATCTGTTATCGACTCATTTGCATATTCCCAATTCATATTTATCTGTTTAATTCTTTGGTCATTAAATCTTCATAAATCACATTTGGTAAAGTGTTCCTTCATTTCCAGAAAAGGGGTCAATGTCACGGTTACGTTCTCAAACCTTTAGATCAACGAGCAAATTCATTTCTAATTAATTAATTCATCTAGATATCTGATAGTTGTTAAAATTGCCCATTATCCGGCTGGTGCCCCATTCTACTCTTAAAATATGATTCAGACTCACCCACACTTATGCAGCGTCATGTTTGAATTATTCAACAATTTTTTAATCAATATCAACCTGAATGCCCCGCCCCCTTCAAAAGTGGGTGGGCATTCATAACCTTACAGTACTTGTACTAGTACTTACAGTACTTGTACTACAGTACTTGTACTAGTACTACAGTACTTGTACTAGTACTTAAAGTACTTGTACTAGTACTTAAAGTACTTGTACTTACAGTACTTGTACTTACAGTACTAGTACTTACAGTACTAGTACTAGTACTTACAGTACTAGTACTAGTACTTACAGTACTTGTACTAGTACTTAAAGTACTTGTACTTAAAGTACTTGTACTTACAGTACTTGTACTTACAGTACTAGTACTTACAGTACTTGTACTTACAGTACTTGTACTTACAGTACTAGTACTTACAGTACTAGTACTTACAGTACTTGTACTACAGTACTTGTACGTGTACTTACAGTACTTGTACTACAGTACTTGTACGTGTACTGTAAGTACTAGTACTAGTACTAGTACTGTAAGTACTAGTACTAGTACTGTAGTACAAGTACTGTAAGTGCTAGTACAAGTACTGTAAGTACTAGTACTAGTACTGTAGTACAAGTACTGTAAGTACTAGTACTGTAAGTACTAGTACTGTAGTACAAGTACTGTGTACTGTAAGTACTAGTACTGTAGTACAAGTACTGTGTACTGTGTACTGTAAGTACTAGTACTAGTACTGTAGTACAAGTACTAGTACTGTAAGTACTAGTACTGTGTACTACAGTACTAACAGTACTTGTACTACAGTACTAGTACTAGTACAAGTACTGTGTACTGTAAGTACTAGTACTGTAGTACAAGTACTGTGTACTGTAAGTACTAGTACAAGTACTGTGTACTGTAAGTACTAGTACTAGTACTGTAAGTACTAGTACAAGTACTGTGTACTGTAAGTACTAGTACAAGTACTGTGTACTGTAAGTACTAGTACTGTAAGTACTAGTACTGTAAGTACAAGTACTAGTACTGTAGTACAAGTACTGTGTACTGTGTACTGTAAGTACTAGTACTAGTACTGTAGTACAAGTACTAGTACTTACAGTACTAGTACTGTAAGTAGTACTGTAAGTACTAGTACTAGTACTTAGAGTACACAGTACTAGTACTTGTACTTACAGTACACAGTACTAGTACTTACAGTACACAGTACTAGTACTTAGAGTACAGAGTACTAGTACTAGTACTTACAGTACACAGTACTAGTACTAGTACCCTACAGCACAAATAAGCTTCATGTCGCAGACTAACGACTCTTAACTCTCACCTGTGCTTTTAGAACTTGGTTTTGTTCCGCGTCGTCTCCAAACTCGCCGAACTCCTCCTCGTCTCCTGTGGGCGTGGCCGTTTCCTCCTGCAGCGGCGGCGATGGCACGGACCCCGTCGTGCTCATGTCTCCGAACTCCTCCAAGGCGTCTGTGGAGAGCGGGCGGCCAAGCGACGTCTCCGTTTCCGTCTCGGAGCCGTCCTTCTCCGCCGTGCCGTTCACCATGACCGCGGGCTTCTCGCCGTTTCCCACGCCGCAGTCCGATTCCGACGCCAAATCGGAGCTACAGACGGATCCGGAGGCGTCCAGGTCGTTCCCGTTCACCGAGCTACAATCCTCGTTTATTTGCGTCACGTCGTTTTTGAAGTAAAAAGCGATGTCCTCGTCTTTGCAGACAGTTCCTGACCCTGTGAAGTCGTTCTCTAAAGTGCAATCGTCCAGAAAAGCGCTTAAGTCTGTGAAGATGGGTTCAGTTCTGTTGGGAATAGAGTGGTCTTTAAGCGCGGCGCGTTCCTCTGACTCCGTGACTCCGCCTCTTTGTCTGTCGCATAACGTCCCTTCAGAATCCTTAGAAAAAACGGCAAAATTTGCAAATTCTACGTCAGTTCTGTTGGACACGTCTTGTTTCACAGCGTTGTGTTTGTCGTCTAAAGTCTCTGCGAGCGTCTCGTTGTGTTTGTCGTCTAAAGTCTCTGCAAGCGTCTCGTTGTGTTTCTCGTCTAAAGTCTCTGCGAGCGTCTCGTTGTGTTTGTCGTCTAAAGTCTCTGCGAGCGTCTCGTTGTGTTTGTCGTCTAAAGTCTCTGCGAGCGTCTCGTTGTGTTTCTCGTCTAAAGTCTCTGCGAGCGTCTCGTTGTGTTTGTCGTCTAAAGTCTCTGCGAGCGTCTCGTTGTGTTTGTCGTCTAAAGTCTCTGCGAGCGTCTCGTTGTGTTTGTCGTCTAAAGTCTCTGCGAGCGTCTCGTTGTGTTTGTCGTCTAAAGTCTCTGCGAGCGTCTCGTGTTTGTCGTCTAAAGTCTCTGCAAGCGTCTCGTTGTGTTTGTCGTCTAAAGTCTCTGCAAGCGTCTCGTTGTGTTTGTCGTCTAAAGTCTCTGCAAGCGTCTCGTTGTGTTTGTCGTCTAAAGTCTCTGCAAGCGTCTCCGTGTTCGTTTCATCAGAAAAGGCAGAAAAATCAGCAAAGTCGTGCTGGTCGTCTTGTGAAAAGGCGGCGGATCGTTGTGGACTTCCCGTGAAGCCGTTTGTGAGCGTCTCGGCCGTCCGCTCGCCGTTCGGCCCGTGCTTCGGGGTCTTCTCGCTTCTGCCCGGGCCGCCGTTGGCCCGGCCCGCCTCGGCGACGCCCACCGGGCCCCTGGAGTGGGCCAGGTCGGGTGGAGACGTGGCGTTCAGCGCTCGGGTTTGGTTGAAGGTGGTGGGCGTTTCCAACTCGCTGAAGCTGATGCTGGCGGGAACGCCGGCGACCGCAGAGAAGGTCCCGAAGTCTCCGAACTCGTCCTCGTCCTCCTCCAGGGCGTCGTCCATCGGAGGAGGAGACGAGGAGAACATGCGGGTCACGCCTGGCTCCATGACAACACGCGAGAAGAACCTGCAACGACAGGAACAAGGTCTTTATCTCCAGGACGACCACAAAGGTCATTTCTACTGAACATGAGACGTTTTAAACACATTCAAACCAAATCAAGTGTGAAATAAAAATAAAATAAATATGTGACTGAAGAGAATATTTATGATATAAGTGTTTTATTAACAATAGGCTTACATAGTAAGTACTATGTACTTACTATCTAAGTACTATGTAAGTACTATGTAAGTACTATGTAAGTACTATGTAAGCCTATTGTTATTTTTATCCTGTAGGAGATTAAAATTGTTTATATTTTTACATCATTCGTTCATTGTTTTATGTTGCACCAACAAGTTTCCCATTTTTGTGAATTCTGTTCATTGACAATGACAATAAAACTTTTCTAGTTCTACGGCCTCACGGTTCTACGGCCTCACGGTTCTACGGCCTCACGGTTCTACGGCCTCACGGTTCTACGGCCTCACGGTTCTACGGCCTCACGGTTCTACGGCTCCACATCTGAAGAAGCAGCTGTTGTAGTGACATAAAAATACACTACTTTTAAAGGATTCTTCTGGTACTTTTAACAAACCAGTTGTGACAAACATCTTCACAGCTCCACAGTTCACGTGAGGAGAGGAAATGAGACCCAAACAGAACTAATCCTCTGTCGTTTGTGTTCAGCGTTTACAGGAAATAAACTTTGACAACTTCACTTCCGCATCGTTTCAGCCGTTAGTGTGGACTTAACATCTGACCGTCTTTAAACGTGACCAAACCGTCTTTAAACGTGACCAAACCGTCTTTAAACGTGACCAAACCGTCTTTAAACGTGACCAAACCGTCTTTAAACGTGACCAGACGCACTGGCACCAGAATAAACATCTCTCTGGATCATATGCTGTTGTTTTCGGGCTTCCAGACTTTGATACGCGGTGAACACTTCAGGCAGCGGCTTGTTGACAGGAGCTAACGTGTCTTAGCTTAGCACATTAGCCTAAACTAATGTGACTTTGAACACAAATAGAAATGTCTGTGACGCGCATTCAAAGCTGACTCGATCCTCCTCTGATCCGTCTTTGCACACAAACCGTCTCCATCACGTGTTTTGGGCACATTTGCGTTTATTTACGACGTGTTTATGTCGGATGCGGGTGCGGCTAAGCTAACTGCGCAGCTAACTTACGCCGACATCAACAACAGGACCGTGACGTCGGTGTAGCATTAGCCGCGCTGCTCTCCGAGGTTTAAAGAGGAGTAAATGCGACAGAAGAGGTGCTCACCGGGAGCTGTGAGCCGCCGTCAGCCGCTGGGCTCCATCAGGCCCCGGGGAGCAGAGGCACAGCGGCCCGAGGAGCGAATCCCAGCCCGAGAACAAGCTCAGACAAGCGGCTTCAGCTTCTGCCGCTCCGCTGTAGCACCGCGCATGAGCAGCGCGCCGTGCGTCAGCTGCGTCAGCTGCGTCAACTGGTGACGAACACTCACGTTCATGACAAACGCTCCAAGGAATCTACACACACAGCCCCTGGACACACACTTGTACACACAACGGCCCTGGACACACACCTGGACACACAAAGGCCCTGGACACACACAGGCCCTGGACACACACACTTGGACACACACTTGGACACACACAGGCCCTGTACACACACCTGGACACACACACCTGGACACACACTTGGACACACACACACTTGGACACACACACCTGGACACACACACACACCTGGACACACACACACACACACACACACTTGGACACACACCTGGACACACACAGACCTGGACACACACTTGGACACACACAGGCCCTGGACACACACCTGGACACACACACCTAGACACACACACACTTGGACACACACACACCTGGACACACACTTGGACACACACACACCTGGACACACACACACTTGGACACACAGGCCCTGGACACACACAGGCCCTGGACACACACACTTGGACACACACACTTGGACACACACACACCTGGACACACACACCTGGACACACACTTGGACACACACAGGCCCTGGACACACACCTGGACACACACACCTGGACACACACTTGGACACACACACTTGGACACACACACCTGGACACACACACACACACCTGGACACACACACACACACACACACACTTGGACACACACCTGGACACACACAGACCTGGACACACACTTGGACACACACAGGCCCTGGACACACACCTGGACACACACACCTGGACACACACACACTTGGACACACACAGACCTGGACACACACTTGGACACACACACACCTGGACACACACACACTTGGACACACAGGCCCTGGACACACACTTGGACACACACTTGGACACACACACACCTGGACACACACACCTGGACACACACACTTGGACACACACACTTGGACACACACTTGGACACACACACACCTGGACACACACACCCGGACACACACTTGGACACACACACACTTGGACACACACACACTTGGACACACACACACCTGGACACACACACACTTGGACACACACTTGGACACACACACTTGGACACACACTTGGACACACACACACCTGGACACACACAATTGGACACACACACACTTGGACACACAGGCCCTGGCCACACACACACTTGGACACACACAATTGGACACACACACACTTGGACACACACACACTTGGACACACACACACTTGGACACACACACACCTGGACACACACACCTGGACACACACTCTTGGACACACACACTTGGACACACACACTTGGACACACACACACACTTGGACACACACTTGGACACACACACACCTGGACACACACACCTGGACACACACTCTTGGACACACACACTTGGACACACACACTTGGACACACACACCTGGACACACACACTTGGACACACACACCTGGACACACACACCTGGACACACACTTGGACACACACAGGCCCTGGACACACACACCTGGACACACACACCTGGACACACACTTGGACACACACACCTGGACACACACACCTGGACACACACACTTGGACACACACACTTGGACACACACACAGGCCCTGGACACACACACTTGGACACACACACCTGGACACACACACTTGGACACAAACACACCTGGACACACACACTTGGACACAAACACACCTGGACACACACACTTGGACGGACACACACACTTGGACACACACACTTGTACACACACACCTGGACACACACACTTGGACACAAACACACCTGGACACACACACTTGGACGGACACACACACTTGGACACACACACTTGGACACACACTTGGACACACACTTGGACACACACACTTGGACACACACACACCTGGACACACACACACACACACACCTGGATACACACACCTGGACACACACACTTGGACACACACACACCTGGACACACACACTTGGACACACACACTTGGACACACACACTTGGACACACACACTTGGACACACACACACCTGGACACACACACCTGGACACACACACACACACCTGGATACACACACCTGGACACACACACTTGGACACACACACACCTGGACACACACACTTGGACACACACACTTGGACACACACACACACTTGGACACACACACTTGGACACACACACACCTGGACACACACACTTGGACACACACACACTTGGACACACACTTGGACACACACACTTGGACACACACACTTGGACACACACTTGGACACACACACTTGGACACACACACTTGGACACACACACACTTGGACACACACACTTGGACACACACACACCTGGACACACACAGTTGGACACACACACTTGGACACACACACACTTGGACACACACACTTGGACACACACACACTTGGACACACACACACCTGGACACACACACTTGGACACACACACTTGGACACACACACACTTGGACACACACACACCTGGACACACACACTTGGACACACACACACCTGGACACACACACTTGGACACACACACTTGGACACACACACACCTGGACACACACACTTGGACACACACACTTGGACACACACACACTTGGACACACACACTTGGACACACACACACTTGGACACACACACTTGGACACACACACACTTGGACACACACACTTGGACACACACACACCTGGACACACACACTTGGACACACACACACCTGGACACACACACTTGGACACACACACTTGGACACACACACACTTGGACACACACACTTGGACACACACACACTTGGACACACACACACTTGGACACACACACTTGGACACACACACACTTGGACACACACACTTGGACACACACACACTTGGACACACACACACCTGGACACACACAGGCCGCTGTCCTCAGGATGAACACGTTTGTGTCTTAAAATGTCTCAAAATAAAGAGGGATTTCATAGTTTGTAATTTTTCAGTCCCGAGACATAAGGGACAAATACATAAGGGACAGATACGCAAGGGATAGAGACATAAGGGACAGAGACATAAGGGACAGACACATAAGGGATAGAGACATAAGGGACAGATATATGGGGGACAGACACATAAGGGACACAGGCATAAGGGACAGACACATTAGGGATAGAGACATAAGGGACAGAGATATAAGGGAAAGATACATAAGGAACAGAGACATAAGGGACAGAAAAATGAGGGAGATATATAAGGGACAGACACATAAGGGACAAAGGCATAAGGGACAGAGACATACGGGACAGACACATAATGGACAGACATGTAATGATAGAGACATAAGGGACAGGGACATAAGAGACAGACACATCATGGATAGAGACATAAAGGACAGATACATATGGAACAGAGACATAATGGACCGAGACACAAGGGACAGACACATAAGGGACAGAAAAATAAGGGGCAGATATATAAGGGACAGACACATAAGGGATAGACACATAAGGGACAGAGAAATAAGGGACAGACACATAAGGGACAAAGAAATAAGGGACAGACACATAAGGGACAGAGACATAAGGGACAGACATATAATGGACAGACACATAAGGGACGGAGACATAATGGATAGATACATAAGGAACAGAGACATAAGAGACAGATACATAAGGAACAGAGATATAAGGGACTGACACATAAGGGACAAAGACATATGGACAGAGATATAAGGGACAGACACATAAGGGACAGACACATAATGGATATATACATAAGGAACAGAGACATAAGGGACAGAGATATAAGGGACAGACACATAAAGGACAGACAAATAATGGATAGATACATAAGAAACAGAGACATAAGGGACAAAGACATTCTGTCGAGTCGGGCTCCATCGTTCCCCGCTCTGACCGCGACTCTCAATGACGCCGCGTCACACTTCAAACAGGGCCACCTGTTGTAAAGTTATGCCCTATCCTCCTCCCGACAGGGACAGGACTGTCATCACCTCCTCCCGACAGGGACAGGACTGTCATCACCTCCTCCCGACAGGGACAGGACTGTCATCACCTCCTCCCGACAGGGACAGGACTGTCATCACCTCCTCCCGACAGGGACAGGACTGTCATCACCTCCTCCCGACAGGGACAGGACTGTCATCACCTCCTCCCGACAGGGACAGGACTGTCGTCACCTCCTCCCGACAGGGACAGGACTGTCGTCACCTCCTCCCGACAGGGACAGGACTGTCATCACCTCCTCCCGACAGGGACAGGACTGTCATCACCTCCTCCCGACAGGGACAGGACTGTCATCACCTCCTCCCGACAGGGACAGGACTGTCATCACCTCCTCCCGACAGGGACAGGACTGTCATCACCTCCTCCCGACAGGGACAGGACTGTCATCACCTCCTCCCGACAGGGACAGGACTGTCATCACCTCCTCCCGACAGGGACAGGACTGTCATCACCTCCTCCCGACAGGGACAGGACTGTCATCACCTCCTCCCGACAGGGACAGGACTGTCATCACCTCCTCCCGACAGGGACAGGACTGTCATCACCTCCTCCCGACAGGGACAGGACTGTCATCACCTCCTCCCGACAGGGACAGGACTGTCATCACCTCCTCCCGACAGGGACAGGACTGTCGTCACAAATGAGCTTAAAAACGCACCTGTCAGTCCAGTTTCAATATTTAGTGGCGGAGAAAGTACAGAAGCTGCTCTCAAATGTTGCTGCGTGACAGGATGTGACGTTCAGGGGTCACAGTTCAGAGGTCACAGTTCAGGGGTCACAGTTCAGAGGTCACAGTTCAGGGGTCACAGTTCAGGGGTCATAGTTCAGGGGTCACAGTTCAGGGGTCACAGTTCAGGGGTCACAGTTCAGGGGTCACAGTTCAGAGGTCACAGTTCAGAGGTCACAGTTCAGGGGTCACAGTTCAGGGGTCACAGTTCAGGGGTCACAGTTCAGGGGTCACAGTTCAGGGGTCACAGTACAAAAGGGACAGTTGTATTATATTAGTTATTAGTCATTGAAAGCCCTTGATTCTTTTATTGTCAAATGTATTTATTTAACCAGACAGAACAGCACTAACATGTATAATAAGATCATCCTTTATTGTCCCACATGGGGAAATTCCATTGTTGCAACGCAGTAGATACAGAGGAAAAGAACAGATCATTTATAGGAAGTTTAAAAAACACTCTTAATAGAAGAACTCTTATAAACAAAACCTCTCATTTCTTAATAAAGAATGGGGGGAAATAAAGATAAAATAAAAACAGATAATAAATAAATAAAAACATAATAAATGACCAAATAATAAAATCAAACCACATCATGTGGTTTGTTCATGCCAAATAAGACACACAAAAGTAAACAACCTTTAAGGCAAGGCAAGTTTATTTGTGTCGCACATTTCATACACAAGGCAATTCAAAGCTTCACAGCAGGAAAAATGCATCAAATCACAAAGAAATTACAGAAACAGAAATACAATAAAATTAACTAAATTAAAAATTATCAATCCAACTGATTGTCTAAACTAATAAAATCACAAACAAAAGAGAAGAGTGCAAAGAAAAAATCCTTTCAGTCAAACACAGCTAAACAAAACTGTTTTTAGCTTAGATTTGAACATTGTCAGAGTAGAACCTGTCTCACATCTTCAGGAAGAATGTTCCAGATTTTAGCTGCATAAAACTGAAACGCAGATTCTCCATGTTTAGTCCTGACTCTGGGCACCAGCAGGAGGCCGGTCCATGTTTAGTCCTGACTCTGGGCACCAGCAGGAGGCCGGTCCATGTTTAATCCTGACTCTGGCACCAGCAGGAGGCCGCTCCATGTTTAGTCCTGACTCTGGCACCAGCAGGAGGCCGCTCCATGTTTAGTCCTGACTCTGGCACCAGCAGGAGGCCGGTCCATGTTTAGTCCTGACTCTGGGCACCAGCAGGAGGCCGGTCCATGTTTAGTCCTGACTCTGGCACCAGCAGGAGGCCGGTCCATGTTTAGTCCTGACTCTGGGCACCAGCAGGAGGCCGGTCCATGTTTAGTCCTGACTCTGGCACCAGCAGGAGGCCGGTCCATGTTTAGTCCTGACTCTGGCACCAGCAGGAGGCCGCTCCATGTTTAGTCCTGACTCTGGGCACCAGCAGGAGGCCGGTCCATGTTTAGTCCTGACTCTGGCACCAGCAGGAGGCCGCTCCATGTTTAGTCCTGACTCTGGGCACCAGCAGGAGGCCGGTCCATGTTTAGTCCTGACTCTGGCACCAACAGGAGGCCGGTCCATGTTTAGTCCTGACTCTGGCACCAGCAGGAGGCCGGTCCATGTTTAGTCCTGACTCTGGCACCAGCAGGAGGCCGCTCCATGTTTAGTCCTGACTCTGGCACCAGCAGGAGGCCGGTCCATGTTTAGTCCTGACTCTGGGCACCAGCAGGAGGCCGGTCCATGTTTAGTCCTGACTCTGGCACCAGCAGGAGGCCGGTCCATGTTTAGTCCTGACTCTGGCACCAGCAGGAGGCCGCTCCATGTTTAGTCCTGACTCTGGCACCAGCAGGAGGCCGCTCCATGTTTAGTCCTGACTCTGGCACCAGCAGGAGGCCGCTCCATGTTTAGTCCTGACTCTGGCACCAGCAGGAGGCCGCTCCATGTTTAGTCCTGACTCTGGCACCAGCAGGAGGCCGCTCCATGTTTAGTCCTGACTCTGGCACCTGCAGGAGGCCGGTCCATGTTTAGTCCTGACTCTGGCACCAGCAGGAGGCCGCTCCATGTTTAGTCCTGACTCTGGCACCAGCAGGAGGCCGGTCCATGTTTAGTCCTGACTCTGGCACCAGCAGGAGGCCGGTCCATGTTTAGTCCTGACTCTGGCACCAGCAGGAGGCCGCTCCATGTTTAGTCCTGACTCTGGCACCAGCAGGAGGCCGGTCCATGTTTAGTCCTGACTCTGGGCACCAGCAGGAGGCCGGTCCATGTTTAGTCCTGACTCTGGCACCAGCAGGAGGCCGGTCCATGTTTAGTCCTGACTCTGGCACCAGCAGGAGGCCGCTCCATGTTTAGTCCTGACTCTGGCACCAGCAGGAGGCCGCTCCATGTTTAGTCCTGACTCTGGCACCAGCAGGAGGCCGCTCCATGTTTAGTCCTGACTCTGGCACCAGCAGGAGGCCGCTCCATGTTTAGTCCTGACTCTGGCACCAGCAGGAGGCCGCTCCATGTTTAGTCCTGACTCTGGCACCTGCAGGAGGCCGGTCCATGTTTAGTCCTGACTCTGGCACCAGCAGGAGGCCGGTCCATGTTTAGTCCTGACTCTGGCACCAGCAGGAGGCTGGTCCATGTTTAGTCCTGACTCTGGCACCAGCAGGAGGCCTCTCCATGTTTAGTCCTGACTCTGGCACCAGCAGGAGGCCGGTCCATGTTTAGTCCTGACTCTGGCACCAGCAGGAGGCTGGTCCATGTTTAGTCCTGACTCTGGCACCAGCAGGAGGCCTCTCCATGTTTAGTCCTGACTCTGGCACCAGCAGGAGGCCGGTCCATGTTTAGTCCTGACTCTGGCACCAGCAGGAGGCCGCTCCATGTTTAGTCCTGACTCTGGGCACCAGCAGGAGGCCGGTCCATGTTTAGTCCTGACTCTGGCACCAGCAGGAGGCCGCTCCATGTTTAGTCCTGACTCTGGGCACCAGCAGGAGGCCGGTCCATGTTTAGTCCTGACTCTGGCACCAACAGGAGGCCGGTCCATGTTTAGTCCTGACTCTGGCACCAGCAGGAGGCCGGTCCATGTTTAGTCCTGACTCTGGCACCAGCAGGAGGCCGCTCCATGTTTAGTCCTGACTCTGGCACCAGCAGGAGGCCGGTCCATGTTTAGTCCTGACTCTGGGCACCAGCAGGAGGCCGGTCCATGTTTAGTCCTGACTCTGGCACCAGCAGGAGGCCGGTCCATGTTTAGTCCTGACTCTGGCACCAGCAGGAGGCCGCTCCATGTTTAGTCCTGACTCTGGCACCAGCAGGAGGCCGCTCCATGTTTAGTCCTGACACTGGCACCAGCAGGAGGCCGCTCCATGTTTAGTCCTGACTCTGGCACCAGCAGGAGGAAGCTCCATGTTTAGTCCTGACTCTGGCACCAGCAGGAGGCCGCTCCATGTTTAGTCCTGACTCTGGCACCTGCAGGAGGCCGCTCCATGTTTAGTCCTGACTCTGGCACCAGCAGGAGGCCGCTCCATGTTTAGTCCTGACTCTGGCACCAGCAGGAGGCCGGTCCATGTTTAGTCCTGACTCTGGCACCAGCAGGAGGCCGGTCCATGTTTAGTCCTGACTCTGGCACCAGCAGGAGGCCGGTCCATGTTTAGTCCTGACTCTGGCACCAGCAGGAGGCCGGTCCATGTTTAGTCCTGACTCTGGCACCAGCAGGAGGCTGGTCCATGTTTAGTCCTGACTCTGGCACCAGCAGGAGGCCTCTCCATGTTTAGTCCTGACTCTGGCACCAGCAGGAGGCCGGTCCATGTTTAGTCCTGACTCTGGCACCAGCAGGAGGCCGGTCCATGTTTAGTCCTGACTCTGGCACCAGCAGGAGGCCGCTCCATGTTTAGTCCTGACTCTGGCACCAGCAGGAGGCCGGTCCATGTTTAGTCCTGACTCTGGCACCAGCAGGAGGCCGGTCCATGTTTAGTCCTGACTCTGGCACCAGCAGGAGGCTGGTCCATGTTTAGTCCTGACTCTGGCACCAGCAGGAGGCCTCTCCATGTTTAGTCCTGACTCTGGCACCAGCAGGAGGCCGCTCCATGTTTAGTCCTGACTCTGGCACCAGCAGGAGGCCGCTCCATGTTTAGTCCTGACTCTGGCACCAGCAGGAGGCCGGTCCATGTTTAGTCCTGACTCTGGCACCAGCAGGAGGCCGCTCCATGTTTAGTCCTGACTCTGGCACCAACAGGAGGCCGGTCCATGTTTAGTCCTGACTCTGGCACCAGCAGGAGGCCGGTCCATGTTTAGTCCTGACTCTGGCACCAGCAGGAGGCCGGTCCATGTTTAGTCCTGACTCTGGGCACCAGCAGGAGGCCGGTCCATGTTTAGTCCTGACTCTGGGCACCAGCAGGAGGCCGGTCCATGTTTAGTCCTGACTCTGGCACCAGCAGGAGGCCGGTCCATGTTTAGTCCTGACTCTGGCACCAGCAGGAGGCCGGTCCATGTTTAGTCCTGACTCTGGCACCAGCAGGAGGCCGGTCCATGTTTAATCCTGACTCTGGCACCAGCAGGAGGCCGCTCCATGTTTAGTCCTGACTCTGGCACCTGCAGGAGGCCGCTCCATGTTTAGTCCTGACTCTGGCACCAGCAGGAGGCCGGTCCATGTTTAGTCCTGACTCTGGCACCAGCAGGAGGCCGGTCCATGTTTAGTCCTGACTCTGGCACCAGCAGGAGGCCGCTCCATGTTTAGTCCTGACTCTGGCACCAGCAGGAGGCCGCTCCATGTTTAGTCCTGACTCTGGCACCAGCAGGAGGCCGCTCCATGTTTAGTCCTGACTCTGGCACCAGCAGGAGGCCGGTCCATGTTTAGTCCTGACTCTGGCACCAGCAGGAGGCCGGTCCATGTTTAGTCCTGACTCTGGCACCTGCAGGAGGCCGCTCCATGTTTAGTCCTGACTCTGGCACCAGCAGGAGGCCGCTCCATGTTTAGTCCTGACTCTGGCACCAGCAGGAGGCCGGTCCATGTTTAGTCCTGACTCTGGCACCAGCAGGAGGCCGGTCCATGTTTAGTCCTGACTCTGGCACCAGCAGGAGGCCGGTCCATGTTTAGTCCTGACTCTGGCACCAGCAGGAGGCCGCTCCATGTTTAGTCCTGACTCTGGCACCAGCAGGAGGCCGCTCCATGTTTAGTCCTGACTCTGGCACCAGCAGGAGGCCGCTCCATGTTTAGTCCTGACTCTGGCACCTGCAGGAGGCCGGTCCATGTTTAGTCCTGACTCTGGCACCAGCAGGAGGCCGCTCCATGTTTAGTCCTGACTCTGGCACCAGCAGGAGGCCGGTCCATGTTTAGTCCTGACTCTGGCACCAGCAGGAGGCCGCTCCATGTTTAGTCCTGACTCTGGCACCAGCAGGAGGCCGGTCCATGTTTAGTCCTGACTCTGGCACCAGCAGGAGGCCGGTCCATGTTTAGTCCTGACTCTGGCACCAGCAGGAGGCTGGTCCATGTTTAGTCCTGACTCTGGCACCAGCAGGAGGCCTCTCCATGTTTAGTCCTGACTCTGGCACCAGCAGGAGGCCGGTCCATGTTTAGTCCTGACTCTGGCACCAGCAGGAGGCCGGTCCATGTTTAGTCCTGACTCTGGCACCAGCAGGAGGCCGCTCCATGTTTAGTCCTGACTCTGGCACCAGCAGGAGGCCGGTCCATGTTTAGTCCTGACTCTGGCACCAGCAGGAGGCCGGTCCATGTTTAGTCCTGACTCTGGCACCAGCAGGAGGCTGGTCCATGTTTAGTCCTGACTCTGGCACCAACAGGAGGCCTCTCCATGTTTAGTCCTGACTCTGGCACCAGCAGGAGGCCGGTCCATGTTTAGTCCTGACTCTGGCACCAGCAGGAGGCCGGTCCATGTTTAGTCCTGACTCTGGCACCAGCAGGAGGCCGCTCCATGTTTAGTCCTGACTCTGGCACCTGCAGGAGGCCGCTCCATGTTTAGTCCTGACTCTGGCACCTGCAGGAGGCCGCTCCATGTTTAGTCCTGACTCTGGCACCAGCAGGAGGCCGGTCCATGTTTAGTCCTGACTCTGGCACCAGCAGGAGGCCGCTCCATGTTTAGTCCTGACTCTGGCACCAGCAGGAGGCCGGTCCATGTTTAGTCCTGACTCTGGCACCAGCAGGAGGCCGGTCCATGTTTAGTCCTGACTCTGGCACCAGCAGGAGGCTGGTCCATGTTTAGTCCTGACTCTGGCACCAGCAGGAGGCCGCTCCATGTTTAGTCCTGACTCTGGCACCAGCAGGAGGCCGGTCCATGTTTAGTCCTGACTCTGGCACCAGCAGGAGGCCGGTCCATGTTTAGTCCTGACTCTGGCACCAGCAGGAGGCCGGTCCATGTTTAGTCCTGACTCTGGCACCAGCAGGAGGCCTCTCCATGTTTAGTCCTGACTCTGGCACCAGCAGGAGGCCGGTCCATGTTTAGTCCTGACTCTGGCACCAGCAGGAGGCCGGTCCATGTTTAGTCCTGACTCTGGCACCAGCAGGAGGCCGCTCCATGTTTAGTCCTGACTCTGGCACCAGCAGGAGGCCGGTCCATGTTTAGTCCTGACTCTGGCACCAGCAGGAGGCCGGTCCATGTTTAGTCCTGACTCTGGCACCAGCAGGAGGCTGGTCCATGTTTAGTCCTGACTCTGGCACCAGCAGGAGGCCTCTCCATGTTTAGTCCTGACTCTGGCACCAGCAGGAGGCCGGTCCATGTTTAGTCCTGACTCTGGCACCAGCAGGAGGCCGGTCCATGTTTAGTCCTGACTCTGGCACCAGCAGGAGGCCGCTCCATGTTTAGTCCTGACTCTGGCACCTGCAGGAGGCCGCTCCATGTTTAGTCCTGACTCTGGCACCTGCAGGAGGCCGCTCCATGTTTAGTCCTGACTCTGGCACCAGCAGGAGGCCGGTCCATGTTTAGTCCTGACTCTGGCACCAGCAGGAGGCCGGTCCATGTTTAGTCCTGACTCTGGCACCAGCAGGAGGCCGGTCCATGTTTAGTCCTGACTCTGGCACCAGCAGGAGGCCGCTCCATGTTTAGTCCTGACTCTGGCACCAGCAGGAGGCCGGTCCATGTTTAGTCCTGACTCTGGCACCAGCAGGAGGCCGGTCCATGTTTAGTCCTGACTCTGGCACCAGCAGGAGGCTGGTCCATGTTTAGTCCTGACTCTGGCACCAGCAGGAGGCCTCTCCATGTTTAGTCCTGACTCTGGCACCAGCAGGAGGCCGGTCCATGTTTAGTCCTGACTCTGGCACCAGCAGGAGGCCGGTCCATGTTTAGTCCTGACTCTGGCACCAGCAGGAGGCCGCTCCATGTTTAGTCCTGACTCTGGCACCTGCAGGAGGCCGCTCCATGTTTAGTCCTGACTCTGGCACCTGCAGGAGGCCGCTCCATGTTTAGTCCTGACTCTGGCACCAGCAGGAGGCCGGTCCATGTTTAGTCCTGACTCTGGCACCAGCAGGAGGCCGCTCCATGTTTAGTCCTGACTCTGGCACCAGCAGGAGGCCGGTCCATGTTTAGTCCTGACTCTGGCACCAGCAGGAGGCCGGTCCATGTTTAGTCCTGACTCTGGCACCAGCAGGAGGCTGGTCCATGTTTAGTCCTGACTCTGGCACCAGCAGGAGGCCGCTCCATGTTTAGTCCTGACTCTGGCACCAACAGGAGGCCGGGCCATGTTTAGTCCTGACTCTGGCACCAGCAGGAGGCCGGTCCATGTTTAGTCCTGACTCTGGCACCAGCAGGAGGCCGCTCCATGTTTAGTCCTGACTCTGGCACCAGCAGGAGGCCACTCCATGTTTAGTCCTGACTCTGGCACCAGCAGGAGGCCGGTCCATGTTCAGTGGGAGGAGCCTAATGCTACATGGTTCAGTGGGAGGAGCCTAATGCTACATGTTTCAGTGGGAGGAGCCTAATGCTACATGTTCAGTGGGAGGAGCCTAATGTATATGTTCAGTGGGAGGAGCCTAATGTATATGTTCAGTGGGAGGAGCCTAATGCTACATGGTTCAGTGGGAGGAGCCTAATGCTACATGGTTCAGTGGGAGGAGCCTAATGCCACATGTTCAGTGGGAGGAGCCTAATGCTACATGGTTCAGTGGGAGGAGCCTAATGCTACATGGTTCAGTGGGAGGAGCCTAATGCTACATGTTCAGTGGGAGGAGCCTAATGCTACATGTTCAGTGGGAGGAGCCTAATGCTACATGGTTCAGTGGGAGGAGCTTAATGCTACATGTTCAGTGGGAGGAGCCTAATGCTACATGGTTCAGTGGGAGGAGCCTAATGCTACATGTTCAGTGGGAGGAGCTTAATGCTACATGTTCAGTGGGAGGAGCCTAATGCTACATGTTCAGTGGGAGGAGCCTAATGCTACATGGTTCAGTGGGAGGAGCTTAATGCTACATGGTTCAGTGGGAGGAGCCTAATGCTACATGGTTCAGTGGGAGGAGCCTAATGCTACATGGTTCAGTGGGAGGAGCCGACACATCCTGTGTGAGCCTGGTTTTTGAAAACTACACTTGTGAGACTTTTACACACACTGAACAGCTGAAAGGTCTTTGTCCAGTGCAAGTGTGTGTTTGGAGCTGACTCTTGCTGAACATTTGAAAGGTTTCTCTACGCGTGCCTCAGCATGTGCGTCTGCAGAAACTGAACATCTGAAAGGTTTCTCTACGCGTGCCTCAGCATGTGCGTCTGCAGAAACTGAACATCTGAAAGGTTTCTCTACGTGTGCCTCAGCATGTGCGTCTGCAGAAACTGAACATCTGAAAGGTTTCTCTACGCGTGCCTCAGCATGTGCGTCTGCAGAAACTGAACATCTGAAAGGTTTCTCTACGCGTGCCTCAGCATGTGCGTCTGCAGAAACTGAACATCTGAAAGGTTTCTCTACGCGTGCCTCAGCATGTGCGTCTGCAGAAACTGAACATCTGAAAGGTTTCTCTACGTGTGCCTCAGCATGTGCGTCTGCAGAAACTGAACATCTGAAAGGTTTCTCTACGCGTGCCTCAGCATGTGCGTCTGCAGAAACTGAACATCTGAAAGGTTTCTCTACGCGTGCCTCAGCATGTGCGTCTGCAGAAACTGAACATCTGAAAGGTTTCTCTACGCGTGCCTCAGCATGTGCGTCTGCAGAAACTGAACATCTGAAAGGTTTCTCTACGTGTGCCTCAGCATGTGCGTCTGCAGAAACTGAACATCTGAAAGGTTTCTCTACGCGTGCCTCAGCATGTGCGTCTGCAGAAACTGAACATCTGAAAGGTTTCTCTACGTGTGCCTCAGCATGTGCGTCTGCAGAAACTGAACATCTGAAAGGTTTCTCTACGTGTGCCTCAGCATGTGCGTCTGCAGAAACTGAACATCTGAAAGGTTTCTCTACGCGTGCCTCAGCATGTGCGTCTGCAGAAACTGAACATCTGAAAGGTTTCTCTACGTGTGCCTCAGCATGTGCGTCTGCAGAAACTGAACATCTGAAAGGTTTCTCTACGTGTGCCTCAGCATGTGCGTCTGCAGAAACTGAACATCTGAAAGGTTTCTCTTTGCGTGCCTCAGCATGTGCGTCTGCAGAATCTTAACATCTGAAAGGTTTCTCTACGCGTGCCTCAGCATGTGCGTCTGCAGAAACTGAATATCTGAAAGGTTTTTCTACGTGCCTCAGCATGTGAGTTTGCAGAAACTGAACATCTGAAAGGTTTCTCTACGCGTGCCTCAGCATGTGCGTCTGCAGAATCTGAACATCTGAAAGGTTTCTCTACGCGTGCTTCAGCATGTGCGTCTGCAGAAACTGAACATCTGAAAGGTTTTTCTACGTGTGCCTCAGCATGTGCGTCTGCAGAAACTGAACATCTGAAAGGTTTCTCTACGTGTGCCTCAGCATGTGCGTCTGCAGAAACTGAACATCTGAAAGGTTTCTCTACGTGTGCCTCAGCATGTGCGTCTGCAGAAACTGAACATCTGAAAGGTTTCTCTACGCGTGCCTCAGCATGTGCGTCTGCAGAATCTGAACATCTGAAAGGTTTCTCTACACGTGCCTCAGCATGTGCGTCTGCAGAAACTGAACATCTGAAAGGTTTCTCTACACGTGCCTCAGCATGTGCGTCTGCAGAAACTGAACATCTGAAAGGTTTCTCTACGTGTGCCTCAGCATGTGCGTCTGCAGAAGAGACTTGGCTCTAAACCTCTTCTCACACTGAGGACAGCCGTATGGTTTAATGTCCACCCGTCTCATAGTCCCGTCCTCCACATGAGTCTGCAGATGCTCATTCAGGTCTGAGTCGCTCACAAACTCCTCTTTACAAAGGGGACAAGTGCGATGAACCGCTCTCAGATGTTTGTTCACCTCACTTTTACCCATGAAACCTTTGTCACAAGCTGAACATTTGAAAGGTTTCTCTCCTGTGTGGACAAACATGTGCTTCCGCAGATGTGCCGTGTTTCTACACTCCATCTGACACTCAGAATATCTGTACTCTCGACTCAACACTGACGGGTTTAGAGTCCCGTCCTCTACGTGCGTCTTCAGATGTTCCTTCAGTTTCATTTTATCTGGAAAACTGAGCTCACAAACTGGACACATGAGATGTTTCATCCTCAGATGTTTGGAAAGATTACATTTTTCTGTGTAACTTCGTTCACAAACTGAACATTTGTGCAGTATTTTTTCGGCGTGACTCAACATGTGTTTGTTCAGGTTTGATTTCATGGTGAACTTCTTCCCACACTCGCGACACGCGTGTGGCTTTTCTCCCGTGTGCAGTAACTTGTGCCCCCAAAGCCCCGCCTTCGACTTAAAGCTCCTCCCACACTCTGAGCAGCTGAAAGGCTTCTCATCTGAGTGAACCGTCATGTGTCTCTTCAGACAGACCTTTAGTGTGAACCTCTTCCCACACTCGGGACATTTATGTGGCTTTGTACCCGAGTGCATCACCATGTGCTCCTGGAACTGGGACTTATTCAAAAACATCTTCCCACACTCTGAGCAGCTGAAAGGCTTCTCATCCGAGTGGATCAACATGTGCTTTTTGAACAGTGAGTGATGTGGAAAGCTCTTGCCGCACTCCGAGCAGCTGAAAGGCTTGTCCTCTGAGTGTAAGAGCATGTGGGAGTGTAAACTGCTGTTGAACTTGAACGTCTTCTCACAGACTGAACAGCTGCGTGGCATTTCGTCCGAGTGGACCAACATGTGCTTTTTTACGTAGTACTTTTTCCTGAACTTCATGCCACACTCTGGGCAGCTGTAGGGCTTCTCTCCAGAGTGACTCAACATGTGGTCCTGTAACTGGGACTTTTTTGTGTAGCTCCTCCCACACTCTGAGCAGACGTGCGGCCTCAGAATGGACCGGTCCAGAGTCCCGTCCTCGATGTGAGTCTTCAGATGTTCCGTCAGGTTGATCTTCTCTGGAAAGCAGAGCTCACACTCTGGACACATGTGATGTCCAGTTCTCAGATGCTTTCGGAGACCGTCTTTTTCTAGAAAACTTTTCTCACACTCTGGACATTTGTGGCGCTTCTCCCCCGAGTGACGGAAAACGTGTCGCTTTAGATCATACGGATTTGTGAATGTCGTTACACACTCTGGACATTTGTGGCGCTTCTCCCCCGAGTGACGGAACACGTGTCGTTTTAACACACATTTCTTTTTAAATGTCATTCCACACTCTGGACATTGATGTGTCTTCTGTCCCGAGTGACTCTCGTCCTCCACGTGAGTCTTCAGATGTTCCTTCAGATTCACGTTGTCTGGAAAATAGGCCTCACACACTCGGCACATGTGATGTTGACTTCTAAGATGTTTTATTAAAGTCACTTTCTTACTAAAAGTATTTTCACAGACGGAACATTGATATGGACCGTTTCCTATGTGAGCGAAACTGTGTTGCCTTAATAATGACTTCCACTTGAACTTCTTCCCACACTCGCGACACTCGTGTGGCTTTTCTTCCGTGTGCAGTAACTCGTGCCCCCAAAGCCCCGCCTTCGACTTAAAGCTCCTCCCACACTCTGAGCAGCTGAAAGGCTTCTCCCCTGAGTGAACCGTCATGTGTCTCTTTAGACACTGACTTCTTATAAAGCTCTTGCCACACTCTGAGCAGCTGTATGGTCTTTGGCCTGAGCAGCTGTATGGTGTGTGGTCAGGAGGAACCATGGCGTAGCTCCTCTTGCTGTGGGCCTGTTGTTGACTATAGTCTTCTGAGTGCTCGGTGTCTTCAGAGCTGTCAGTGTGCTCCTCACTATCTGAGTGGAACTGTGTGAGTGGATCTGAGCTGCAGCCTGCTTCTGTCACATTAGTTTCCTCTCTGTCCTCCTCAGTTGCTCTTTGATGAAGCACAGAGGACTTGTCTTCATCCTCTTCACTTTTCACACTGACCATGTGAAGAGGAAACTCTTGCGGCTCCTGCTTGATGCACAGCTCTGGCTCCTCCTCTTTCAGGTGGGCGGGCTCCACACTGGACAAACAACAACAGCGTTATTGTCAGTGGAGATGCACGAGTGTAATAAAAGAGTGTAATAACAGCGTGAGCCATAAGTGTAATAACAGCGTGAGCCATAAGTGTAATAACAGTGTGAGCCATAAGTGTAATAACAGCGTGAGCCATAAGTGTAATAACAGCGTGAGCCATAAGTGTAATAACAGTGTGAGCCATAAGTGTAATAACAGTGTGAGCCATAAGTGTAATAACAGCGTGAGCCATAAGTGTAATAACAGTGTGAGCCATAAGTGTAATAACAGTGTGAGCCATAAGTGTAATAACAGCGTGCGCCATAAGTGTAATAACAGCGTGAGCCATAAGTGTAATAACAGTGTGAGCCATGAGTGTAATAACAGCGTGAGCCATAAGTGTAATAACAGCGTGAGCCATAAGTGTAATAACAGCGTGAGCCATAAGTGTAATAACAGTGTGAGCCATAAGTGTAATAACAGCGTGAGCCATAAGTGTAATAACAGCGTGAGCCATAAGTGTAATAACAGCGTGAGCCATAAGTGTAATAACAGTGTGAGTCATAAGTGTAATAACAGCGTGAGCCATAAGTGTAATAACAGTGTGAGCCATAAGTGTAATAACAGCGTGAGCCATAAGTGTAATAACAGCGTGAGCCATAAGTGTAATAACAGTGTGAGTCATAAGTGTAATAACAGTGTGAGCCATAAGTGTAATAACAGTGTGAGCCATAAGTGTAATAACAGTGTGAGCCATAAGTGTAATAACAGTGTGAGCCATAAGTGTAATAACAGCGTGAGCCATAAGTGTAATAACAGCGTGAGCCATAAGTGTAATAACAGCGTGAGCCATAAGTGTAATAACAGCGTGCGCCATAAGTGTAATAACAGCGTGAGCCATAAGTGTAATAACAGTGTGAGTCATAAGTGTAATAACAGTGTGAGCCATAAGTGTAATAACAGTGTGAGCCATAAGTGTAATAACAGTGTGAGCCATAAGTGTAATAACAGTGTGAGCCATAAGTGTAATAACAGCGTGAGCCATAAGTGTAATAACAGCGTGAGCCATAAGTGTAATAACAGCGTGAGCCATAAGTGTAATAACAGTGTGAGCCATAAGTGTAATAACAGCGTGCGCCATAAGTGTAATAACAGCGTGAGCCATAAGTGTAATAACAGTGTGAGCCATAAGTGTAATAACAGCGTGAGCCATAAGTGTAATAACAGCGTGAGTCATAAGTGTAATAACAGCGTGAGTCATAAGTGTAATAACAGCGTGAGCCATAAGTGTAATAACAGTGTGAGCCATAAGTGTAATAACAGTGTGAGTCATAAGTGTAATAACAGTGTGAGTCATAAGTGTAATAACAGTGTGAGCCATAAGTGTAATAACAGTGTGAGCCATAAGTGTAATAACAGTGTGAGCCATAAGTGTAATAACAGCGTGAGCCATAAGTGTAATAACAGTGTGAGCCATAAGTGTAATAACAGCGTGAGCCATAAGTGTAATAACAGTGTGAGCCATAAGTGTAATAACAGTGTGAGCCATAAGTGTAATAACAGTGTGAGCCATAAGTGTAATAACAGCGTGAGCCATAAGTGTAATAACAGTGTGAGCCATAAGTGTAATAACAGTGTGAGCCATAAGTGTAATAACAGCGTGAGCCATAAGTGTAATAACAGCGTGAGCCATAAGTGTAATAACAGTGTGAGCCATAAGTGTAATAACAGCGTGAGCCATAAGTGTAATAACATTCTATTTTGTCCACATCTGATCACAGGAAGTGCCTGATCTGCTGTACTTCAAAATAAAGCTGTAACTCACTTACTTCCTGTCAAATGAATCATCGTGGAAAGAATCAGACTCAGTTTGTTCTCCAAAGGCACAAAAGCCAAACAATCAGCGATCGTCCTGAAACTCATAGATTTAATCTATATTTAATGTAGAATTAATATATTTTTAATATAGATTTAATATAGATTTAATATAGATTTAATATATATTTAATATATATTTAATATAGATTTAACTAAGACAATCTGGTTTCTACTTATAATAGAGTCAAACACACTTCAGAGTCCAAAGGCTCCTGAGGCTCCTGAGGGCCAGAGACAGCTTCAGCTTGAAATGGGACTCATTTTTCTGGCGTTTTAAGAGAAATTGGCCCCTGAACTTAAGGAGTTTAAAGCACAGTGTTTGTGGACAGAGTCACGCAGTGGGTCATCACAGAGATAAAGACACTTACGCGTCACTGTGTGTGTCCTCCGCGGGCCCCCAGGAGCCACAGGGGCCCCGGGGCTCCCACAGCTCCGTCTCCTCCTTCAGCTTCACTTCTGCCATGTCTCACTGCTCTGTCCCCGGGGCTGTTTGTCTCACACTGAGCTTCAGTAGCTTCAGTAGCTCTGTTAGCTTCAGTAGCTCTGTTAGCTTCGTTAGCGTCGGAGCTAATCACAAAGGGAGATAGGACTCGTCTTCTTCTGGGTTTGTTTTGTTGGCGCTTCCTCTTCACACGTTCCGTCCTGCTGTGAGATAGAGCTGAGTGCTGCCTCTGTTGGTTGAAGTGAGAAACTGCAGCCAAAACATAAACTGACCTTAAACACGTGTCTTTTCTTGTCCCATTGAATCCAGAGACAGGCTCCTCCCACAGAGACACGCTCCTCCCACAGAGACACGCTCCTCCCACAGACATGCTCCTCCCACAGAGACATGCTCCTCCCACAGAGACATGCTCCTCCCACAGAAATGCTCCTCCCACAGAGACATGCTCCTCCCACAGAAATGCTCCTCCCACAGAGACACGCTCCTCCCACAGACATGCTCCTCCCACAGAGACATGCTCCTCCCACAGAGACACGCTCCTCCCACAGAGACACGCTCCTCCCACAGACAAGCTCCTCCCACAGAGACATGCTCCTCCCACAGAGACACGCTCCTCCCACAGAGACACGCTCCTCCCACAGAGACAAGCTCCTCCCACAGAGACATGCTCCTCCCACAGAGACACGCTCCTCCCACAGACATGCTCCTCCCACAGAGACATGCTCCTCCCACAGAGACATGCTCCTCCCACAGAGACATGCTCCTCCCACAGAGACACGCTCCTCCCACAGAGACACGCTCCTCCCACAGAGACATGCTCCTCCCACAGAAATGCTCCTCCCACAGAGACAAGCTCCTCCCACAGAGACATGCTCCTCCCACAGAAATGCTCCTCCCACAGAGACATGCTCCTCCCACAGAGACACGCTCCTCCCACAGACATGCTCCTCCCACAGAGACATGCTCCTCCCACAGAGACACGCTCCTCCCACAGAGACACGCTCCTCCCACAGAGACACGCTCCTCCCACAGAGACAGGCTCCTCCCACAGAGACATGCTCCTCCCACCGAGACAAGCTCCTCCCACAGAGACACGCTCCTCCCACAGAGACAAGCTCCTCCCACAGAGACATGCTCCTCCCACAGAGACAAGCTCCTCCCACCGAGACACGCTCCTCCCACAGAGACAAGCTCCTCCCACAGAGACATGCTCCTCCCACCGAGACAAGCTCCTCCCACAGAGACAAGCTCCTCCCACAGAGACAAGCTCCTCCCACAGAGACATGCTCCTCCCACCGAGACACGCTCCTCCCACAGAGACAAGCTCCTCCCACAGAGACAGGCTCCTCCCACAGAGACAGGCTCCTCCCACAGAAACAAGCTCCTCCCACAGAGACAAGCTCCTCCCACAGAGACACGCTCCTCCCACAGAGACAGGCTCCTCCCACAGAGACAGGCTCCTCCCACAGAGATATGCTCCTCCCACCGAGACACGCTCCTCCCACAGAGACAAGCTCCTCCCAGAGAGACATGCTCCTCCCACCGAGACAAGCTCCTCCCACAGAGACAAGCTCCTCCCACAGAGACATGCTCCTCCCACCGAGACACGCTCCTCCCACAGAGACATGCTCCTCCCACAGAGACATGCTCCTCCCACAGAGACAAACTCCTCCCACCGAGACACGCTCCTCCCACAGAGACACGCTCCTCCCACAGAGACAAGCTCCTCCCACAGAGACATGCTCCTCCCACAGAGACAAGCTCCTCCCACCGAGACACGCTCCTCCCACAGAGACAAGCTCCTCCCACAGAGACATGCTCCTCCCACCGAGACACGCTCCTCCCACAGAGACAAGCTCCTCCCACAGAGACAAGCTCCTCCCACAGAGACAAGCTCCTCCCACAGAGACATGCTCCTCCCACCGAGACACGCTCCTCCCACAGAGACAAGCTCCTCCCACAGAGACAGGCTCCTCCCACAGAGACAGGCTCCTCCCACAGAAACAAGCTCCTCCCACAGAGACAAGCTCCTCCCACAGAGACACGCTCCTCCCACAGAGACAGGCTCCTCCCACAGAGACAGGCTCCTCCCACAGAGATATGCTCCTCCCACCGAGACACGCTCCTCCCACAGAGACAAGCTCCTCCCAGAGAGACATGCTCCTCCCACCGAGACAAGCTCCTCCCACAGAGACAAGCTCCTCCCACAGAGACATGCTCCTCCCACCGAGACACGCTCCTCCCACAGAGACATGCTCCTCCCACAGAGACATGCTCCTCCCACAGAGACAAACTCCTCCCACCGAGACACGCTCCTCCCACAGAGACAAGCTCCTCCCACAGAGACATGCTCCTCCCACCGAGACACGCTCCTCCCACCGAGACACGCTCCTCCCACAGAGACATGCTCCTCCCACAGAGAGAAGCTCCTCCCACAGAGACATGCTCCTCCCACAGAGAGAAGCTCCTCCCACAGAGACATGCTCCTCCCACAGAGAGAAGCTCCTCCCACAGAGACTAAATAAGATCTCCAAAATCCCCTCTAAAATTATTTTGTAGAAACATAAAGAATATAAATAGATGCTTTTCCTATCACATTAAAGTTTGAATATGATGCATTATGTGTATTGTTATCGGCCTTTAATCGTGTTCTTGAGTAACTTTGGTTTAGAATCTCATGTTTTAGAACTAGAAAATGAATTATTTGTAACAAACTAAATTACATTTGGATCTCTTCTGTTTCCCACGGGACAAATGTGCAATTCCCCCTTTCAGCCTTTAGATGGCGCCACCACTCACAGTTTAAGAAAGATGAAAGGTCCTTAAAACAAGACCGGCCCTGCATACAGAGACTTCCCCAGTGCCCTGTGGTCACACCAGTATCACAGTCACACGCGTGCCCTGTGGTCACGCCAGTATCACAGTCACACGCGTGCCCTGTGGTCACGCCAGTATCACAGTCACACGCGTGCCCTGTGGTCACGCCAGTATCACAGTCACACGCGTGCCCTGTGGTCACGTCAGTATCACAGTCACACGCGTGCCCTGTGGTCACGCCAGTATCACAATCACACGCGTGCCCTGTGGTCACGCCAGTATCACAGTCACACGCGTGCCCTGTGGTCACATCAGTATCACAGTCACACGCGTGCCCTGTGGTCACATCAGTATCACAGTCACACGCGTGCCCTGTGGTCACATCAGTATCACAGTCACACGCGTGCCCTGTGGTCACATCAGTATCACAGTCACACGCGTGCCCTGTGGTCACATCAGTATCACAGTCACACGCGTGCCCTGTGGTCACGCCAGTATCACAGTCACACGCGTGCCCTGTGGTCACGCCAGTATCACAGTCACACGTGTGCCCTGTGGTCACATCAGTATCACAGTCACACGTGTGCCCTGTGGTCACAGACTCAGACTCTGTCAGATTGATTCAACAGGTTTGTTGTGTAAACAGAGAATATTGGTTTGTATAGATTTTTGAATGAATTTTATGATCAGCCTGACCAGGTCTAAACCAGGTCTAAACCAGGTCTAAACCAGGACTAAACCAGGTCTAAACCAGGTCTAAACCAGGACTAAACCAGGTCTAAACCAGGACTAAACCAGGTCTAAACCAGGTCTAAACCAGGACTAAACCAGGTCTAAACCAGGACTAAACCAGGTCTAAACCAGGTCTAAACCAGGTCTAAACCAGGACTAAACCAGGTCTAAACCAGGTCTAAACCAGGTCTGAACCAGGTCTAAACCAGGTCTAAACCAGGACTAAACCAGGTCTAAACCAGGTCTAAACCAGGTCTAAACCAGGTCTAAACCAGGTCTAAACCAGATCCAAACCAGGTCTAAACCAGGTCCAAACCAGGTCCAAACCAGGTCCAAACCAGGACTAAACCAGGTCTAAACCAGGTCCGAACCAGGTCTAAACCAGGACTAAACCAGGTCTAAACCAGGTCTAAACCAGATCCAAACCAGGTCTAAACCAGGTCTAAACCAGATCCAAACCAGGTCTAAACCAGGTCTAAACCAGATCCAAACCAGGTCTAAACCAGGTCTAAACCAGATCCAAACCAGGTCTAAACCAAGTCTAAACCAGATCCAAACCAGGTCTAAACCAGGTCTAAACCAGGACTAAACCAGGTCTAAACCAGGTCTGAACCAGGTCTAAACCAGATCCAAACCAGGTCTAAACCAGGTCTAAACCAGATCCAAACCATGTCTAAACCAGGACTAAACCAGGTGTAAACCAGGTCCGAACCAGGACTAAACCAGGTCTAAACCAGGACTAAACCAGGACCAAACCAGGTCTAAACCAGGACTAAACCAGGTCTAAACCAGGACCAAACCAGGTCTAAACCAGGACTAAACCAGGTCTGAACCAGGTCTGGATCTGGTCCCTGGGCGCTGCTCTGAAGGATGCGCCTTACCCTAAACAGGGAGGGCATCTGACACACCCCAGTCCTGCTGAACTCCACTTCCCACGATGCATCTCTCTTCCTGTAGCCCTGACGCTGCTCACGCTCATATTTGTATCCGTCTCCCGTTCGCCCAGCGCCCGGCCTCGGCTCGAGAAAACCCCGGACAAAGCTCGTGTTTCCCCGCGTCAGCTCGAGCCCCGCAGCCTCCGCCATCTCCAGGCCCGACCGTGAGCCCCGCACCCGCAAACAGACGCACAAACTCCGCCATGAACCCCGAATAGTGAGTGTTTCCCGAGCCCATGCTAACGCTAGCCGCAGCTTTGTTAGCGGCTAAGTGCTATGCTACCGGATGCTAAGGGCTGTGGCAGAGCCGCGGATCTCCGTGACAACGCTTTAAAACACGCCGCATCACGGCGCATTTCACACGCGCACGTCACTGACAAACATACTTCACATATTCTTTATTTATGACGCGTATTTGTCATGAAAATAACAAAAAAACTTGCGTTAGCTCGTAGCCTGATGCTAGCAGAGCAGCGGCTCATCCTGGCTCCGGATCTTTATGAATTAAGTGACTTTTCTTTAATTTCTTGGTGTGAAAAGCGCGTTCGCGGCTCGTTCCAGGAGCCGCGCGTTTCGGTCGCGAAATGTGCGCGTTTTGCTCGTGATTCAGTGATGTTTTTGTAGTGGCGTAAACAGGAAGTGGATCTATACACACAAACTTACACACAAACTATTACTGTTACACACAAACTTACACACAAACTATTACTGTTACACACAAACTTACACACAAATTATAACTGTCACACACAAACTTACACACAAACTATAACTGTCACACACAAACTTACACACAAACTATTACTGTTACACACAAACTTACACACAAACTATTACTGTAACACACAAACTGTAACACACAAACTTACACACAAACTTACACACAAACTTACACACAAACTATTACTGTTATACACAAACTTACACACAAACTATAACTGTCACACACAAACTTACACACAAACTATTACTGTTACACACAAACTTACACACAAACTATTACTGTAACACACAAACTGTAACACACAAACTGTAACACAAACTATAACTGTTACACACAAACTATAACTGTTACACACAAACTTACACACAAACTATTACTGTTACACACAAACTGTAACACAAACTATAACTGTTACACACAAACTAACTGTTACACACAAACTTACACACAAACTATTACTGTTACACACAAACTGTAACACACAAACTTACACACAAACTATTACTGTTACACACAAACTTACACACACACTATTACTGTTACACACAAACTTACACACAAACTATAACTGTCACACACAAACTTACACACAAACTTACACACAAACTATTACTGTTACACACAAACTGTCACACACAAACTTACACACAAACTATAACTGTCACACACAAACTTGCACACAAACTTACACACAAACTATTACTGTTACACACAAACTGTCACACACAAACTTACACACAAACTATAACTGTCACACACAAACTTACACACAAACTTACACACAAACTATTACTGTTACACACAAACTGTCACACATAAACTTACACACAAACTGTCACACACAAACTTACACACAAACTTACACACAAACTGTCACTGTCACACACAAACTGTCACACACAAACTGTCACACATAAACTTACACACAAACTTACACACAAACTATTACTGTTACACACAAACTGTCACACATAAACTTACAAACTATTACTGTAACACACACACTGTCACTGTCACACACAAACTGTCACACACAAACTGTCACACATAAACTTACACACAAACTATTACTGTTACACACAAACTGTCACTGTCACACACAAACTGTCACACACAAACTGTCACACACAAACTGTCACTCACAGTCACACACAGTCACACACAAACTAACACACAAACTATTACTGTCACACACAAACTATTACTGTCACACACAAACTATTACTGTCACACACAAACTATTACTGTCACACACAAACTGTAACACACAAACTGTCACTGTCACACACAAACTGTCACTCACAGTCACACACAGTCACACATAAACTGTAACACACAAACTATTACTGTCACACACAAACTATTACTGTCACACACAAACTATTACTGTCACACACAAACTGTCACTCACAGTCACACACAGTCACACATAAACTGTAACACACAAACTATTACTGTCACACACAAACTATTACTGTCACACACAAACTATTACTGTCACACACAAACTGTAACACACAAACTGTCACTGTCACACACAAACTGTAACAATAACAGTGGAGGAGGTGCGTCGACTCCGCCCTTGGTGGGCTCCGCCTTTGGTTTGCTGGAGTGTTGACCGCCGGAGTGTTGACCGCCGGAGTGTTGACCGCCGGAGTGTGGACCGCCGGAGTGTTGACCGCCGGAGTGTGGACCGCCGGAGTGTTGACCGCCGGAGTGTGGACCGCCGGAGTGTTGACCGCCGGAGTGTGGACCGCCGGAGTGTGGACCGCCGGAGTGTGGACCGCCGGAGTGTGGACCGCCGGAGTGTGGACCGCCGGAGTGTGGACCGCCGGAGGGGGTGGGCAATTCATTTCCTCCGAGGGCCATATTGGATCCAGGCCTGTAGCGGAGCCCGCGATCACTGGTGTGAAAAACAATAAATCCCAAAAATTAAATATCAAATAAAATATAACTTTATATAGGCAAATATAGGCTATTGAACCTATTATTAATTCATTTCATGTCATATTTATTAAGGACACAAGTGCAGACAGATGCCTGAGGGCAAAAAAAACAACCAAAAAACATTTTTAATATTACTTGGACAAGCTTGGCGGGCCGGATTGAAAGGCCCGGCGGGCCGGATGTGGCCCGCGGGCCGTAGTTTGCCCAGCCCTGATCTAAATGAACTCGTTTGTGTTTCAGTGATTATTTATTCAAGCTGCTGCTCATCGGAGACTCTGGAGTGGGAAAGTCCTGCCTCCTGCTGCGCTTCGCCGTGAGTCTGGCACCATCAACACCAAACCGTCAACACCAAACCACCAACACCACACCATCAACACCACACCATCAACACCACACCATCAACACCACACCATCAACACCAAACCATCAACACCAAGCCACCAACACAACACCATCAACACCACACCATCAACACCACACCATCAACACCACACCATCAACACCACACCATCAACACCACACCACCAACACCACACCATCAACACCAAACCACCAACACCAAACCACCAACACACCATCAACACCACAGCATCAACACCACACCGTCAACACCAAACCACCAACACCACACCATCAACACCACACCATCAACACCAAACCACCAACACAACACCATCAACACCACAGCATCAACACCACACCGTCAACACCACACCATCAACACCACACCATCAACACCACACCATCAACACCACACCATCAACACCACACCATCAACACCACACCACCAACACCAAACCACCAACACCACACCATCAACACCACACCACCAACACCACACCACCAACACCAAACCACCAACACCTCAACACCACACCACCAACACCACACCATCAACACCACACCACCAACACCAAGCCACCAACACCAAACCACCAACACCAAACCATCAACACCAAGCCACCAACACAACACCATCAACACCACACCATCAACACCACACCATCAACACCACACCATCAACACCATCAACACCACACCATCAACACCACACCATCAACACCACACCATCAACACCACACCACCAACACCAAACCACCAACACCAAACCACACCACCAACACCAAACCACCAACACCAAACCACCAACACCAAACCACCAACACCAAACCACCAACACCAAGCCACCAACACAACACCATCAACACCACACCATCAACACCAAACCACCAACACCAAACCACCAACACCAAACCATCAACACCAAGCCACCAACACAACACCATCAACACCAAACCACCAACACCAAACCACCAACACCAAACCACCAACACCAAACCACCAACACCAAACCACCAACACCATCAACACCACCGACACCAAACCACCACCGACACCAAACCACCACCGACACCAAACCATCGACACCAAACCACCGACACCAAGCCACCGACACCAAGCCACCGACACCAAACCATCGACACCAAACCACCGACACCACACCACCAAACCATCGACACCAAGCCACCGACACCACACCACCAAACCATCGACACCAAGCCACCGACACCAAGCCACCGACACCAAGCCACCGACACCAAGCCACCGACACCAAACCATCGACACCAAACCATCGACACCAAACCATCGACACCAAACCATCAACACCAAGCCATCAACACCAAGCCACCAACACCAAGCCACCTACACCAAGCCACCAACACCACACAATCAACACCACACCATCAACACCACACCATCAACACCACACCACCAACACCGAACAGTGTGAAGTATAAACCATGAACAGTGTGAAGTATAAACCATGAACAGTGAAGTATAAACCATGAACAGTGTGAAGTATAAACCATGAACAGTGAAGTATAAACCATGAACAGTGAAGTATAAACCATGAACAGTGTGAAGTATAAACCATGAACAGTGAAGTATAAACCATGAACAGTGAAGTATAAGCCATGAACAGTGAAGTATAAACCATGAACAGTGTGAAGTATAAACCATGAACAGTGAAGTATAAACCATGAACAGTGAAGTATAAGCCATGAACAGTGAAGTATAAACCATGAACAGTGTGAAGTATAAGCCATGAACAGTGAAGTATAAGCCATGAACAGTGAAGTATAAACCATGAACAGTGAAGTATAAACCATGAACAGTGTGAAGTATAAACCATGAACAGTGTGAAGTATAAACCATGAACAGTGTGAAGTATAAACCATGAACAGTGAAGTATAAACCATGAACAGTGTGAAGTATAAACCATGAACAGTGAAGTATAAACCATGAACAGTGTGAAGTATAAACCATGAACAGTGAAGTATAAACCATGAACAGTGACATAACGTACAGGACGGCAGACGTAAAGTGCAGTTGGCGTTGGAGACAAAGGGTTTTACTGGTTGTAAATAAGAGTCAGTTTTGTGTCTCGTGTCTCGTCCCGCTCTTGCATCTCTCTCTCTCTCTCTCTCTGCGCGTCGCTCGCTCTGTTGCTGGTGTTACTACGACAACGTTCACAAACAAACCAAACCCCATATTTATTGTGTATTGACCTTTATTTAATCAGGAACGTCCCACTGAGATGAAGCTTTTCCAGGGGAGGAGCCTATTCTACACGTTCTAGTGGGAGGAGCCTATTATACACTTTCTAGTGGGAGGAGCCTCTTGTACACGTTCTAGTGGGAGGAGCCGATTGTACACGTTCTAGTGGGAGGAGCCTATTCTACACGTTCTAGTGGGAGGAGCCTATTGTACACGTTCTAGTGGGAGGAGCCTATTGTACACGTTCTAGTGGGAGGAGCCTATTGTACACGTTCTAGTGGGAGGAGCCTTATTGTACATGTTTTAGTGGGAGGAGCCTTATTGTACATGTTTTAGTGGGAGGAGCCTTATTGTACATGTTTTAGTGGGCGGAGCCTCTTGATTGTATTGTGTTTCGCGAGCGAATGCTAACAGCTCATGCTAACCGCTGTAGGTAAGTGTTAGCATTAGCCTTGTGGGTGTGGTTTCATTTCAATAATCAGATGTTCAGTTTGAACATTAAAGTCCTGATTGTTGAATGTCTTCTACTCGATGGTCCATCGAGACAAAGTCCTGCTCTTTGACATTTGTGACTCAGTTGATTCTTCCGTTTCCAGGACGACACGTACACAGAGAGTTACATCAGCACCATCGGCGTCGACTTCAAGATCCGGACCATCGAACTGGACGGAAAAACCATCAAACTGCAGATCGTAAGTCCTGGTCCGGGTCCTGGTCCCGGTCCTGGTCCTGGTCCGGGTCCTGGTCCCGGTCCTGGTCCTGGTCCGGGTCCTGGTCCCGGTCCTGGTCCGGGTCCTGGTCCCGGTCCTGGTCCGGGTCCTGGTCCGGGTCCGGGTCCTGGTCCTGACTCTGGTCCTGGTCCCGGTCCCGGTCCCGGTCCTGGTCCCGGTCCGGGTCCTGGTCCGGGTCCTGGTCCTGACTCTGGTCCTGGTCCTGGT